>NW_027488373.1:9019260-9319902 GCF_051014445.1 Colletes latitarsis | reverse complement strand
TAGGATTTGCCCTCATCAGGCTCATACTTTCGCGTTTTTCACATACTTGTTCAACAGATCCAGGGTTTTTTCTGGTTTGGATCACGTAGTAATGTGGTACCACACTGAAACAGTCCATTAAACCTGGTTTCGATCAATATTTTTGAGAATAATTCATGTTAGGTCTATGTTAGGTCTGTGATTTGCTCTCATCAGGCTCATTCTTTCGCATATTTCTCATACTTGATGGCTAGATCCTGGGCTTTTTCTGGATTGCATCACGTAGTAATGTGGTACCACACTGAAACAGTCAATGAAACCTGGTTTCCATCAATATATTAGAGGACAACGCAAGTTAGGTCTGGGATAGGTCTGGGATTTGCCCTCACCAGGCTCATACTTTCGCGTTTTTCACATAGTTGTTGAACAGATCCTGGGTTTTTTTCTGGTTTGGATCACGTAGTAGTGTGGTACCACACTGAAACAGTCCACTAAACCTGGTATCGATCAATATTTTAGAGGATAACGCATGATAGGTCTGGGTTAGGTCTGGGATTTGCCCTCATCAGGCTCATACTTTCGCGTTTTTCACATACTTGTTGAACAGATCCTGGGTTTTTTTCTGGTTTGGATCACGTAGTAATGTAGTACCACACTGAAACAGTCGATTAACCCTGGTTTCGATCAATATTTTAGAGGATAACGCAAGTTAGGTCTGGGATAGGTCTGGGATTTGCCCTCATCAGACTCATACATTCGGACACTTCACATACTCGTTGAACAGATCCTGGGTTATTTTCTGGTTTGGATCACATAGTAATGTGGTACCACACTGAGACAGTCGATTAAACCAGGTTTCGATCAATATTTTTCAGGATAACGCATGTTAGGTCTGGGATAGGTCTGGGATTTGCCCTCATCAGGGTCATGCTTTCGCAGTTTTGACATGCATGTTGACCTGATCGAGGGCTTTTCTGCTTTGCATCACGTAGTAATGTGGTACCACACTGAAACAGTCCATTAAACCTGGTTTCGATCAATATTTTTGAGGATAACGCATGTTAGGTCTGGGATAGGTCTGGGATTTGCCCTCATCAGGGTCATACTTTCGCAGTTTTGACATGCATGTTGACCTGATCGAGGGTTTTTTCTGCTTTGGATCACGTAGTAAAGTGGTACCACACTGAAACAGTCGAGTAAACCTGGTTTCGATCTATATTTTTGAGGATAACGCATGATAGGTCTGGGTTAGGTCTAGGATTTGCCCTCATCAGGCTCATACTTTCGCGTTTTTCACATACTTGTTCAACAGATCCTTGGTTTTTTCTGGTTTGGATCGCGTAGTAATGTGGTACCACACTGAAACAGTCCATTAAACCTGGTTTCGATCAATATTTTTGAGAATAATTCATGTTAGGTCTATGCTAGGTCTGTGATTTGCTCTCATCAGGCTCATTCTTTCGCATATTTCTCATACTTGATGGCTAGATCCTGGGCTTTTTCTGGATTGCATCACGTAGTAATGTAGTACCACACTGAAACAGTCAATGAAACCTGGTTTCCATCAATATTTTAGAGGACAACGCAAGTTAGGTCTGGGATAGGTCTGGGATTTGCCCTCATCAGGCTCATACTTTCGCATATGTCTTATACTTCATGGATAGATCCTGGGCTATTTTCTGGTTTGGATCACATAGTAATGTGGTACCACAGTGAAACAGTCGATTGAACCAGGTTTCGATCAATATTTTTGAGGATAACGCATGTTAGGTCTAGGTTAGGCCTGGGATTTGCTCTCATCAGGCTCATACTTTCGCATATTTCTCATACTTCATGGCTAGATCCTGGGCTATTTCTGGATTGTGTCACGTAGTAATGTGGTACCACGCTGAAACAGTCAATTAAACCTGGTTTCGATCAATATTTTAGAGGATAACGCAAGTTAGGTCTGGGATAGGTCTGGGATTTGCCCTCATCAGACTCAAACTTTCGCACACTTCACATACGCGTTGAACAGATACTGGGTTATTTTCTGGTTTGGATCACATAGTAATGTGGTACCACACTGAAACAGTCGATTAAACCAGGTTTCGATCAATATTTTTGAGGATAACGCATGTTAGGTATAGGTTAGGCCTGGGATTTTCACTCATCAGTCTCATACTTTCGCATTCTTCACATAGTTGTTGAACGGATCCTGGGTTTTTTCTGGTTTGGATCACGTAGTAATGTGGGACCACACTGAAACAAATAATTAAACCTGGTCTTGATAAATATTTTAGAGGATAACGCATGTTAGGTCAGGGATAGGTCTGGGATTTGCCCTCATCAGGCTCATACTTTCGCGTTTTTCACATACTTGTTGAACAGATCCTGGGTTTTTTTCTGGTTTGGATCACGTAGTAGTGTGGTACCACACTGAAACAGTCCACTAAACCTGGTTTCGATCAATATTTTAGAGGATAACGCATGTTAGGTCTGGGTTAGGTCTAGGATTTGCCCTCATCAGGCTCATACTTTCGCGTTTTTCACATACTTGTTCAACAGATCCTGGGTTTTTTCTGGTTTGGATCACGTAGTAATGTGGTACCACACTGAAACAGTCCATTAAACCTGGTTTCGATCAATATTTTTGAGAATAATTCATGTTAGGTCTATGTTAGGTCTAGAATTTGCCCTCATCAGGCTCATACTTCCGCATATTTCTTATACTTCATGGATAGATCCTGTGCTATTTCTGGATTGTGTCACGTAGTAATGTGGTACCACACTGAAACAGTCAATTAAACCTGGTTTCGAACAATATTTTAGAGGATAACGCAAGTTAGGTCTGGGATAGGTCTGGGATTTGCCCTCATCAGGCTCATACTTTCGCGTTTTTCACATACTTGTTGAACAGATCCTGGGTTTTTATCTGGTTTGGATCACGTAGTAGTGTGGTACCACACTGAAACAGTCCACTAAATCTGGTTTCGATCAATATTTTAGAGGATAACGCATGTTAGGTCTGGGTTAGGTCTAGGATTTGCCCTCATCAGGCTCATACTTCCGCATATTTCTTATACTTCATGGATAGATCCTGGGCTATTTCTGGATTGGATCACGTAGTAATGTGGTACCACACTGAAACAGTCAATTAAACCTGGTTTCGATCAATATTTTATAGGATAACGCATGTTAGGTCTGTGTTAGGTCTAGGATTTGCCCTCATCAGGCTCATACTTCCGCATATTTCTTATACTTCATGGATAGATCCTGGGCTATTTCTGCATTGGATCACGTAGTAATGTGGTACCACACTGAAACAGTCAATTAAACCTGGTTTCGATGAATATTTTAGAGGATAACGCAAGTTAGGTCTGGGATAGGTCTGGAATTTGCCCTCACCAGGCTCATACTTTCGCGTTTTTCACATAGTTGTTGAACAGATCCTGGGTTTTTTTCTGGTTTGGATCACGTAGTAGTGTGGTACCACACTGAAACAGTCCACTAAACCTGGTATCGATCAATATTTTAGAGGATAACGCATGATAGGTCTGGGTTAGGTCTGGGATTTGCCCTCATCAGGCTCATACTTTCGCGTTTTTCACATACTTGTTGAACAGATCCTGGGTTTTTTTCTGGTTTGGATCACGTAGTAGTGTGGTACCACACTGAAACAGTCCACTAAACCTGGTATCGATCAATATTTTAGAGGATAACGCATGATAGGTCTGGGTTAGGTCTGGGATTTGCCCTCATCAGGCTCATACTTTCGCGTTTTTCACATACTTGTTGAACAGATCCTGGGTTTTTTTCTGGTTTGGATCACGTAGTAATGTAGTACCACACTGAAACAGTCGATTAACCCTGGTTTCGATCAATATTTTAGAGGATAACGCAAGTTAGGTCTGGGATAGGTCTGGGATTTGCCCTCATCAGACTCATACATTCGCACACTTCACATACTCGTTGAACAGATCCTGGGTTATTTTCTGGTTTGGATCACATAGTAATGTGGTACCACACTGAGACAGTCGATTAAACCAGGTTTCGATCAATATTTTTCAGGATAACGCATGTTAGGTCTGGGATAGGTCTGGGATTTGCCCTCATCAGGGTCATGCTTTCGCAGTTTTGACATGCATGTTGACCTGATCGAGGGCTTTTCTGCTTTGCATCACGTAGTAATGTGGTACCACACTGAAACAGTCCATTAAACCTGGTTTCGATCAATATTTTTGAGGATAACGCATGTTAGGTCTGGGATAGGTCTGGGATTTGCCCTCATCAGGGTCATACTTTCGCAGTTTTGACATGCATGTTGACCTGATCGAGGGTTTTTTCTGCTTTGGATCACGTAGTAAAGTGGTACCACACTGAAACAGTCGAGTAAACCTGGTTTCGATCTATATTTTTGAGGATAACGCATGATAGGTCTGGGTTAGGTCTAGGATTTGCCCTCATCAGGCTCATACTTTCGCGTTTTTCACATACTTGTTCAACAGATCCTTGGTTTTTTCTGGTTTGGATCGCGTAGTAATGTGGTACCACACTGAAACAGTCCATTAAACCTGGTTTCGATCAATATTTTTGAGAATAATTCATGTTAGGTCTATGCTAGGTCTGTGATTTGCTCTCATCAGGCTCATTCTTTCGCATATTTCTCATACTTGATGGCTAGATCCTGGGCTTTTTCTGGATTGCATCACGTAGTAATGTAGTACCACACTGAAACAGTCAATGAAACCTGGTTTCCATCAATATTTTAGAGGACAACGCAAGTTAGGTCTGGGATAGGTCTGGGATTTGCCCTCATCAGGCTCATACTTTCGCATATGTCTTATACTTCATGGATAGATCCTGGGCTATTTTCTGGTTTGGATCACATAGTAATGTGGTACCACAGTGAAACAGTCGATTGAACCAGGTTTCGATCAATATTTTTGAGGATAACGCATGTTAGGTCTAGGTTAGGCCTGGGATTTGCTCTCATCAGGCTCATACTTTCGCATATTTCTCATACTTCATGGCTAGATCCTGGGCTATTTCTGGATTGTGTCACGTAGTAATGTGGTACCACGCTGAAACAGTCAATTAAACCTGGTTTCGATCAATATTTTAGAGGATAACGCAAGTTAGGTCTGGGATAGGTCTGGGATTTGCCCTCATCAGACTCAAACTTTCGCACACTTCACATACGCGTTGAACAGATACTGGGTTATTTTCTGGTTTGGATCACATAGTAATGTGGTACCACACTGAAACAGTCGATTAAACCAGGTTTCGATCAATATTTTTGAGGATAACGCATGTTAGGTATAGGTTAGGCCTGGGATTTTCACTCATCAGTCTCATACTTTCGCATTCTTCACATAGTTGTTGAACGGATCCTGGGTTTTTTCTGGTTTGGATCACGTAGTAATGTGGGACCACACTGAAACAAATAATTAAACCTGGTCTTGATAAATATTTTAGAGGATAACGCATGTTAGGTCAGGGATAGGTCTGGGATTTGCCCTCATCAGGCTCATACTTTCGCGTTTTTCACATACTTGTTGAACAGATCCTGGGTTTTTTTCTGGTTTGGATCACGTAGTAGTGTGGTACCACACTGAAACAGTCCACTAAACCTGGTTTCGATCAATATTTTAGAGGATAACGCATGTTAGGTCTGGGTTAGGTCTAGGATTTGCCCTCATCAGGCTCATACTTTCGCGTTTTTCACATACTTGTTCAACAGATCCTGGGTTTTTTCTGGTTTGGATCACGTAGTAATGTGGTACCACACTGAAACAGTCCATTAAACCTGGTTTCGATCAATATTTTTGAGAATAATTCATGTTAGGTCTATGTTAGGTCTAGAATTTGCCCTCATCAGGCTCATACTTCCGCATATTTCTTATACTTCATGGATAGATCCTGTGCTATTTCTGGATTGTGTCACGTAGTAATGTGGTACCACACTGAAACAGTCAATTAAACCTGGTTTCGAACAATATTTTAGAGGATAACGCAAGTTAGGTCTGGGATAGGTCTGGGATTTGCCCTCATCAGGCTCATACTTTCGCGTTTTTCACATACTTGTTGAACAGATCCTGGGTTTTTATCTGGTTTGGATCACGTAGTAGTGTGGTACCACACTGAAACAGTCCACTAAATCTGGTTTCGATCAATATTTTAGAGGATAACGCATGTTAGGTCTGGGTTAGGTCTAGGATTTGCCCTCATCAGGCTCATACTTCCGCATATTTCTTATACTTCATGGATAGATCCTGGGCTATTTCTGGATTGGATCACGTAGTAATGTGGTACCACACTGAAACAGTCAATTAAACCTGGTTTCGATCAATATTTTATAGGATAACGCATGTTAGGTCTGTGTTAGGTCTAGGATTTGCCCTCATCAGGCTCATACTTCCGCATATTTCTTATACTTCATGGATAGATCCTGGGCTATTTCTGCATTGGATCACGTAGTAATGTGGTACCACACTGAAACAGTCAATTAAACCTGGTTTCGATGAATATTTTAGAGGATAACGCAAGTTAGGTCTGGGATAGGTCTGGAATTTGCCCTCACCAGGCTCATACTTTCGCGTTTTTCACATAGTTGTTGAACAGATCCTGGGTTTTTTTCTGGTTTGGATCACGTAGTAGTGTGGTACCACACTGAAACAGTCCACTAAACCTGGTATCGATCAATATTTTAGAGGATAACGCATGATAGGTCTGGGTTAGGTCTGGGATTTGCCCTCATCAGGCTCATACTTTCGCGTTTTTCACATACTTGTTGAACAGATCCTGGGTTTTTTTCTGGTTTGGATCACGTAGTAGTGTGGTACCACACTGAAACAGTCCACTAAACCTGGTATCGATCAATATTTTAGAGGATAACGCATGATAGGTCTGGGTTAGGTCTGGGATTTGCCCTCATCAGGCTCATACTTTCGCGTTTTTCACATACTTGTTGAACAGATCCTGGGTTTTTTTCTGGTTTGGATCACATAGTAATGTGGTACCACACTGAGACAGTCGATTAAACCAGGTTTCGATCAATATTTTTCAGGATAACGCATGTTAGGTCTGGGATAGGTCTGGGATTTGCCCTCATCAGGGTCATACTTTCGCAGTTTTGACATGCATGATGACCTGATCGAGGGCTCTTCTGCTTTGGATCACGTAGTAATGTGGTACCACACTGAAACAGTCCATTAAACCTGGTTTCGATCAATATTTTTGAGGATAACGCATGTTAGGTCTGGGATAGGTCTGGGATTTGCCCTCATCAGGGTCATACTTTCGCAGTTTTGACATGCATGTTGACCTGATCGAGGGTTTTTTCTGCTTTGGATCACGTAGTAAAGTGGTACCACACTGAAACAGTCGAGTAAACCTGGTTTCGATCTATATTTTTGAGGATAACGCATGATAGGTCTGGGTTAGGTCTAGGATTTGCCCTCATCAGGCTCATACTTTCGCGTTTTTCACATACTTGTTCAACAGATCCTTGGTTTTTTCTGGTTTGGATCGCGTAGTAATGTGGTACCACACTGAAACAGTCCATTAAACCTGGTTTCGATCAATATTTTTGAGAATAATTCATGTTAGGTCTATGCTAGGTCTGTGATTTGCTCTCATCAGGCTCATTCTTTCGCATATTTCTCATACTTGATGGCTAGATCCTGGGCTTTTTCTGGATTGCATCACGTAGTAATGTAGTACCACACTGAAACAGTCAATGAAACCTGGTTTCCATCAATATTTTAGAGGACAACGCAAGTTAGGTCTGGGATAGGTCTGGGATTTGCCCTCATCAGGCTCATACTTTCGCATATGTCTTATACTTCATGGATAGATCCTGGGCTATTTTCTTGTTTGGATCACATAGTAATGTGGTACCACAGTGAAACAGTCGATTGAACCAGGTTTCGATCAATATTTTTGAGGATAACGCATGTTAGGTCTAGGTTAGGCCTGGGATTTGCTCTCATCAGGCTGATACTTTCGCATATTTCTCATACTTCATGGCTAGATCCTGGGCTATTTCTGGATTGTGTCACGTAGTAATGTGGTACCACGCTGAAGCAGTCAATTAAACCTGGTTTCGATCAATATTTTAGAGGATAACGCAAGTTAGGTCTGGGATAGGTCTGGGATTTGCCCTCATCAGACTCAAACTTTCGCACACTTCACATACGCGTTGAACAGATCCTGGGTTATTTTCTGGTTTGGATCACATAGTAATGTGGTACCACACTGAAACAGTCGATTAAACCAGGTTTCGATCAATATTTTTGAGGATAACGCATGTTAGGTATAGGTTAGGCCTGGGATTTTCACTCATCAGTCTCATACTTTCGCATTCTTCACATAGTTGTTGAACGGATCCTGGGTTTTTTCTGGTTTGGATCACGTAGTAATGTGGGACCACACTGAAACAAATAATTAAACCTGGTCTTGATAAATATTTTAGAGGATAACGCATGTTAGGTCAGGGATAGGTCTGGGATTTGCCCTCATCAGGCTCATACTTTCGCGTTTTTCACATACTTGTTGAACAGATCCTGGGTTTTTTCTGGTTTGGATCACGTAGTAATGTGGTACCACACTGAAACAGTCCATTAAACCTGGTTTCGATCAATATTTTTGAGAATAATTCATGTTAGGTCTATGTTAGGTCTAGAATTTGCCCTCATCAGGCTCATACTTCCGCATATTTCTTATACTTCATGGATAGATCCTGTGCTATTTCTGGATTGTGTCACGTAGTAATGTGGTACCACACTGAAACAGTCAATTAAACCTGGTTTCGAACAATATTTTAGAGGATAACGCAAGTTAGGTCTGGGATAGGTCTGGGATTTGCCCTCATCAGGCTCATACTTTCGCGTTTTTCACATACTTGTTGAACAGATCCTGGGTTTTTATCTGGTTTGGATCACGTAGTAGTGTGGTACCACACTGAAACAGTCCACTAAATCTGGTTTCGATCAATATTTTAGAGGATAACGCATGTTAGGTCTGGGTTAGGTCTAGGATTTGCCCTCATCAGGCTCATACTTCCGCATATTTCTTATACTTCATGGATAGATCCTGGGCTATTTCTGGATTGGATCACGTAGTAATGTGGTACCACACTGAAACAGTCAATTAAACCTGGTTTCGATCAATATTTTAGAGGATAACGCAAGTTAGGTCTGGGATAGGTCTGGGATTTGCCCTCATCAGGCTCATACTTTCGCGTTTTTCACATACTTGTTGAACAGATCCTGGGTTTTTTTCAGGTTTGGATCACGTAGTAGTGTGGTACCACACTGAAACAGTCCACTAAACCTGGTTTCGATCAATATTTTAGAGGATAACGCATGTTAGGTCTGGGTTAGGTCTAGGATTTGCCCTCATCAGGCTCATACTTTCGCATTTTTCACATACTTGTTGAACGGATCCTGGGTTTTTTCTGGTTTGGATCACGTAGTAAAGTGGTACCACACTGAAACAGTCAATTAAACCTGGTTTCGATCAATATTATTGAGGATAACGCATGTTAGGTCTAGGTTAGGCCTGGGATTTTCACTCATCAGACTCATACTTTCGCACTCTTCAAATACTTGTTGAACGGATCTTGGGTTTTTTCTGGTGTGGATCACTTAGTAATGTGGTACCACACTGAAACAATTAATTAAACCTAGTCTTGATAAATATTTTAGAGGATAACTCATGTTAGGTCTGGGTTAGGTCTAGGATTTGCCCTCATCAGGCTCATACTTTCGCATATTTCTTATACTTCATGGATAGATCCTGGGCTATTTCTGGATTGGATCTCGTAGTAATGTGGTACCACACCGAAACAGAACAATTAAACCTGGTTTCGATCAATATTTTAGAGGATAACGCATGTTATGTCTGGGGTAGGTCTGGGATTTGCCCTCATCAGACTCAAGCTTTCGCACACTTCACATACTCGTTGAACAGATCCTGGGTTATTTTCTGGTTTGGATCACATGGTAATGTGGTACCACACTGAAGCAGTCGATTAAACCAGGTTTCGATCAATATTTTTGAGGATAACGCATGTTAGGTATAGGTTAGGCCTGGGATTTGCCCTCATCGGGGTCATACTTTCGCAGTTTCAACATACACGTTGACCTGATCGAGGGTTTTTTCTGCTTTGGATCACGTAGTAAAGTGGTACCACCCTGAAACAGTCCATTAAACCTGGTATCGATAAATATTTTTGAGGATAACGCATGTTAGTTCTAGGTTAGGCCTGGGATTTTCACTCATCAGACTCATACTTTCGCATTCTTCACATACTTGTTGAACGGATCCTGGGTTTTTTCTGGTATGGATCACGTAGTAATGAGGTACCACACTGAAACAGTCAATGAAACCTGGTTTCCATCAATATTTGAGAGGACAACGCTAGTTAGGTCTGGGATACGTCTGGGATTTGCCCTCATCAGTGTCATACTTTCGCATTTTTCACATACTTGTTGAACGGATCCTGGATTTTTTCTGGTTTGGATCACGTAGTAATGTGGTACCACAGTGAAACATTGAATTAAACCTGGTCTTGATAAATATTTTAGTGTATAACGCATGTTAGGTCTGGGTTAGGTCAAGGATTTGCCCTCATCAGGCTCATACTCTCGCATATTTCTCATACTTCATGGCTGGATCCTGGGCTATTTCTGGATTGGATTACGTAGTAAAGTCGTACCACACTGAAACATTCAATGAACCCTGGTCTGGATAAATATTTTAGAGGATAACGCATCTTAGGTCTGGGTTAGGTCTAAGATTTGCCCTCATCAGGCTCACAGTTTCGCGTTTTTCACATTCTTGTTGAACAGATCCTGGGTTTTTTCTGGTTTGGATCACGAAGTAGTGTGGTACCACACTGAAACAGTCCATGAAACCTGGTTTCGCTCAATATTTTAGAAGATAAAGCATGTTAGGTCTAGGTTAGGCCTGGGATTTGCCCTCATCAGGGTCATACTTTCGCAGTTTTAACATGCATGTTGACCTGATCGAGGGTTTTTTCTGCTTTGGATCACGTAGTAAAGTGGTACCCCACTGAAGCAGTCCATTAAACCTGGTTTCGATCAATATTTTAGAGGATAACGCAAGTTAGGTCCTTGATAGGTCTGAAATTTGCCCTCATCAGCCTCATAATTTCGCACACTTCACACACTCTTTGAACAGATCCTGGGTTTTTTTCTGGTTTGGATCACGTAGTAATGTGGTACCACACTGAAACAGTCGATTAAACCTGGTTTCGATCAATATAATTGAGGATAACGCATGTTAGGTCTAGGTTAGGCCTGGGATTTTCACTCATCAGACTCATACTTTCGCACTCTTCAAATACTTGTTGAACGGATCTTGGGTTTTTTCTGGTGTGGATCACTTAGTAATGTGGTACCACACTGAAACAATTAATTAAACCTAGTCTTGATAAATATTTTAGAGGATAACTCATGTTAGGTCTGGGTTAGGTCTAGGATTTGCCCTCATCAGGCTCATACTTTCGCATATTTCTTATACTTCATGGATAGATCCTGGGCTATTTCTGGATTGGATCACGTAGTAATGTGGTACCACACCGAAACAGAACAATTAAACCTGGTTTCGATCAATATTTTAGAGGATAACGCATGTTATGTCTGGGGTAGGTCTGGGATTTGCCCTCATCAGACTCAAGCTTTCGCACACTTCACATACTCGTTGAACAGATCCTGGGTTATTTTCTGGTTTGGATCACATGGTAATGTGGTACCACACTGAAGCAGTCGATTAAACCAGGTTTCGATCAATATTTTTGAGGATAACGCATGTTAGGTATAGGTTAGGCCTGGGATTTGCCCTCATCGGGGTCATACTTTCGCAGTTTCAACATACACGTTGACCTGATCGAGGGTTTTTTCTGCTTTGGATCACGTAGTAAAGTGGTACCACCCTGAAACAGTCCATTAAACCTGGTATCGATAAATATTTTTGAGGATAACGCATGTTAGTTCTAGGCTAGGCCTGGGATTTTCACTCATCAGACTCATACTTTCGCATTCTTCACATACTTGTTGAACGGATCCTGGGTTTTTTCTGGTATGGATCACGTAGTAATGAGGTACCACACTGAAACAGTCAATGAAACCTGGTTTCCATCAATATTTGAGAGGACAACGCTAGTTAGGTCTGGGATACGTCTGGGATTTGCCCTCATCAGTGTCATACTTTCGCATTTTTCACATACTTGTTGAACGGATCCTGGATTTTTTCTGGTTTGTATCACGTAGTAATGTGGTACTACAGTGAAACATTGAATTAAACCTGGTCTTGATAAATATTTTAGTGTATAACGCATGTTAGGTCTGGGTTAGGTCAAGGATTTGCCCTCATCAGGCTCATACTCTCGCATATTTCTCATACTTCATGGCTGGATCCTGGGCTATTTCTGGATTGGATTACGTAGTAAAGTCGTACCACACTGAAACATTCAATGAACCCTGGTCTGGATAAATATTTTAGAGGATAACGCATCTTAGGTCTGGGTTAGGTCTAAGATTTGCCCTCATCAGGCTCACAGTTTCGCGTTTTTCACATTCTTGTTGAACAGATCCTGGGTTTTTTCTGGTTTGGATCACGAAGTAGTGTGGTACCACACTGAAACAGTCCATGAAACCTGGTTTCGCTCAATATTTTAGAAGATAAAGCATGTTAGGTCTAGGTTAGGCCTGGGATTTGCCCTCATCAGGGTCATACTTTCGCAGTTTTAACATGCATGTTGACCTGATCGAGGGTTTTTTCTGCTTTGGATCACGTAGTAAGGTGGTACCCCACTGAAGCAGTCCATTAAACCTGGTTTCGATCAATATTTTAGAGGATAACGCAAGTTAGGTCCTTGATAGGTCTGAAATTTGCCCTCATCAGCCTCATAATTTCGCACACTTCACACACTCTTTGAACAGATCCTGGGTTTTTTTCTGGTTTGGATCACGTAGTAATGTAGTACCACACTGAAACAGTCGATTAAACCTGGTTTCGATCAATATAATTGAGAATAACGCATGTTAGGTCTTGGTTAGGCCTGGGATTTTCACTCATCAGACTCATACTTTCGCATTCTTCACATTCTTGTTGACCGGATTTTGGGATTTTTCTGGTGTGGATTACGTAGTAATGTGGTACCACACTGAAACAATCAATTAAACCTGGTTTCGATCAATATTTTAGAGAATAATTCATGTTAGGTCTGGGTTAGGTCTGGGACTTGTCCTCATCAGGGTCATTCTTTCGCATATTTCTCATACTTCATGGCTGGATCCTGGGCTATTTCTGGATTGGATCACGTAGTAATGTGGTACCACACTGAAACAGTCGATTAAACCTGGTTTCGATCAATATAATTGAGAATAACGCATGTTAGGTCTTGGTTAGGCCTGGGATTTTCACTCATCAGACTCATACTTTCGCATTCTTCACATTCTTGTTGACCGGATCTTGGGATTTTTCTGGTGTGGATCACGTAGTAATGTGGTACCACACTGAAACAATCAATTAAACCTGGTTTCGATCAATATTTTAGAGGATAACGCATGTTAGGTCTGGGTTAGGTCTAGGATTTGCCCTCATCAGGCTCATACTTTCGCATATTTCTCATACTTCATGGCTGGATCCTGGGCTATTTCTGGATTGGATCACGTAGTAATGTGGTACCACACTGAACCAGTCAACTAAATCTGGTTTCGATCAATATTTTAGAGAATAATTCATGTTAGGTCTGGGTTAGGTCTGGGACTTGTCCTCATCAGGGTCATTCTTTCGCATATTTCTCATACTTGATAGCTAGATCCTGGGCTTTTTCTGGATTGCATCACGCAGTAATGAAGTACAACTCTGAAACAGTCAATTAAACCTGGTTTCCATCAATATTTTAGAGGACAACGCATGTTAGGTCTAGGTTAGGTCTGGGACTTGTCCTCATCAGGGTCATACTTTCGCAGTTTTAACATACATGTTGACCTGATCGAGGGTTTTTTCTGCTTTGGATCACGTAGTAATGTGGTACCACACTGAAACTGTCCATTAAACCTGGTTTGGATCTATATTTTAGAGGATAACGCATGTTAGGTCTAGGTTAGCCCTGGGATTTTCACTCACCAGACTCATACTTTCGCATTCTTCACATACTTGTTGAACGGATCCTGGGTTTTTTCTGGTTTGGATCACATAGTAATGTGGTACCACACTGAAACAGTCGATTAATCCAGGCTTCGATCAATATTTTAGAGGATAACGCATGTTAGGTCTAGGTTAGCCCTGGGATTTACACTCACCAGACTCATACTTTCGCATTCTTCACATACTTGTTGAACGGATCCTGTGTTTTTTCTGGTTTGGATCACGTAGTAATGTGGGACCACACTGAAACAGTCAATTAATCCTGGTTTCGATCAATATATTAGAGAATAATTCATGTAAGGTCTAGGTTAGGTCTGGGATTTGCTCTCATCTGGCTCATTCTTTCGCATACTTCTCATACTTGATGGCTAGATCCTGTGCTTTCGCTGGATTGCATCACGTAGTAATGAAGTACAACACTGAAACAGCCAATTAAACCTGGTTTCCATCAATATCTTAGAGGGCAACGCAAGTTAGGTCTGGGATAGGTCTGGGATTTGCCCACATCGGGCTCATACTTTCGCGTTTTTCACATACTTGTTGAACAGAGCCTGGGTTCTTTCTGGTTTGGATCACGTAGTAGTGTGGTACCACACTGAAACAGTCCATTAAACCTGGTTTGGATCAACATTTTAGAGGATAACGCATGTTAGGCCTAGGTTAGGTCTGGCATTTTCACTCATCAGGCTCATACTTTCGAATTCTTCACATACTTGTTGAACGGATCCTGGGTTTTTTCTGGTTTGGATCACGTAGTAATGTGGGACCACACTGAAACAATCAATTAAACCTGGTCTTCATAAATATTTTAGAGGATAACGCATGTTAGGTCCGGGATAGGTCTGGGATTTGCCCTCATCAGACTCATACTTTCGCACACTTCACATACTCGTTGCACAGATCCTGGGTTATTTTCTGGTTTGGATCACGTAGTAATGTGGGACCACACTGAAACAATCAATTAAACCTGGTTTCGATCAATATTTTAGAGGATAACGCAAGTTTGGTCTGGGATAGGTCTGGGATTTGCCCTCATCAGACTCATACTTTCGCACACTTCACATACTCGTTGCACAGATCCTGGGTTATTTTCTGGTTTGGATCACGTAGTAATGTGGTACCACACTGAAACAGTCGATTAAACCAGGTTTCGATCAATATTTTAGAGGACAACGCATGTTAGGTCTAGGTTTGGCCTGGGATTTGCCCTCATCAGACTCATACTTTCGCATTCTTCTCATACTTGTTGAACGGATCCTGGGTTTTTTCTGGTTTGAATCACGTAGTAATGTGGTACCACACTGAAACATTCAATTAAACCTGATCTTGATAAATATTTTAGAGGATAACGCATGTTAGGTTTGGGTTAAGTCTAAGATTTGCCCTCATCAGGCTCATACTTTCGCACACTTCACATACTCGTTGAACAGATCCTGGGTTATTTTCTGGTTTGGATCACATAGTAATGTGGTACCACACTGAAACAGTCGATTAAACCAGGTTTCGATCAATATTTTTGAGGATAACGCATGTTAGGTCTAGGTTAGGCCTGGGATTTTCACTCATCAGACTCATACTTTCGCATTCTTCTCATACTTGTTGAACGGATCCTGGGTTTTTTCTGGTTTGAATCACGTAGTAATGTGGTACCACACTGAAACATTCAATTAAACCTGGTTTCCATCAATATCTTAGAGGACAACGCAAGTTAGGTCTGGGATAGGTCTGGGATTTGCCCACATCAGGCTCATACTTTCGCGTCTTTCACTTACTTGTTGAACTGATCCTGGGCTTTTTCTGGTTTGGATCACGTAGTAATGTGGTACCACACTGAAACAGTCAATTAAACCTGGTTTCGATCAATATTTTAGAGAATAATTCATGTTAGGTCTAGGTTAGGTCTGGGATTTGCTATCATCAGGCTCATTCTTTCGCATATTACTCATACTTGATGGCTAGATCCTGGGCTTTTTCTGGATTGCATCACGTAGTAATGAAGTATAACACTGAAACAGTCAATTAAACCTGGTTTCCATCAATATCTTAGAGGACAACGCAAGTTAGGTCTGGGATAGGTCTGGGATTTGCCCACATCAGGCTCATACTTTCGCGTTTTTCACATACTTGTTGAACAGATCCTGGGTTTTTTCTGGTTTGGATCACGTAGTAGTGTGGTACCACACTGGAACTGTCCATTAAACCTGGTTTGGATCAACATTTTAGAGGATAACGCATGTTAGGTCTAGGTTAGGTCTGGGATTTTCACTCATCAGATTCATACTTTCGCATTCTTCACATACTTGTTGGTCGGATCCTGGGTTTTTTCTGGTTTGGATCACGTAGTACTGTGGGACCACACTGAAGCAATCAATTAAACCTGGTCTTGATAAATATTTTAGAGGATAACGCATGTTAGGTCTGGGATAGGTCTGGGATTTGCCCTCATCAGACTCATACTTTCGCACACTTCACATACTCGTTGAACAGATCCTGGGTTATTTTCTGGTTTGGATCACATAGTAATGTGGTACCACACTGAAACAGTCGATTAACCCAGGTTTCGATCAATATTTTTGAGGATAACGCATGTTAGGTCTAGGTTAGGCCTGGGATTTTCACTCATCAGACTCATACTTTCGCATTCTTCTCATACTTGTTGAACGGATCCTGGGTTTTTTCTGGTTTGAATCACGTAGTAATGTGGTACCACACTGAAACATTCAATTAAACCTGGTCTTGATAAATATTTTAGAGGATAACGCATGTTAGGTCTGGGATAGGTCTGGGATTTGCCCTCATCAGACTCGTACTTTCGCACACTTCACATACTCGTTGAACAGATCCTGGGCTTTTTCTGGTTTGGATCACGTAGTAATGTGGTACCACACTGAAACAGTCGATGAAACCTGGTTTCGATCAATATTTTAGAGGATAACGCAAGTTAAGTCTGGGATATGTCTGGGATTTGCCCTCATCAGACTCATACTTTCGCACATTTCACATACTCGTTGAACAGATCCTGGGTTATTTTCTGGTTTGGATCACGTAATAATGTGGGACCACTCTGAAACAGTGAATTAAACCTGGTTTCGATTAATATATTAGAGAATAATTCACGTTAGGTCTAGGTTAGGTCTGGGATTTGCTCTCATCAGGCTCATTCTTACGCATATTTCTCATACTTGATGGCTAGATCCTGGGCTTTTTCTGCATCGCATCACGTAGTAATGAAGTACAACACTGAAACAGTCAACCAAACCTGGTTTCCATCATTATCTTAGAGGACAACGCAAGTCAGGTCTGGGATAGGTCTGGGATTTGCCCACATCAGGCTCATACTTTCGCGTTTTTCACATACTTGTTGAACAGATCCTGGGTTTTTTCTGGTTTGTATCACGTAGTAGTGTGGTACCACACTGAAACAGCCCATTAAACCTGGTTTGGATCAATATTTTAGAGGATAACGCATGTTAGGTCTAGGTTAGGTCTGGGATTTTCACTCATCAGACTCATACTTTCGCATTCTTCACATACTTGTTGAACGGATCCTGGGTTTTTTCTGGTTTGGATCACGTAGTAATGTGGGTCCACACTGAAACAATCAATTAAACCTGGTCTTGATAAATATTTTAGAGGATAACGCATGTTAGGTCTAGGTTAGCCCTGGGATTTTCACTCATCAGACTCATACGTTCGCATTCTTCACATACCTGTTGAACGGATCCTGGGTTTTTTCTGGTTTGGTTCACGTAGTAATGTGGTACCACACTGAAACATTCGATGAAACCTGATCTTGATAAATATTTTAGAGGATAACGCATGTTAGGTTTGGGTTAAGTCTAAGATTTGCCCTCATCAGGCTCATACTTTCGCATATTTCTCATTGTTAGGGGGAGGAGGTTAGAAAATACCTCGCCTAACGGGGGTCCGGATCTCGAGGGAAGGAACAGACGGAGAATAAGCGATACAATTATAATTTTATTTTCGCCGGATCGCCTTATGCGACCAAGCCGTTTATTTAGTCAATATAGGTTTTTGATAATCGGCCGACGTCTGCCAGACGATCAGTGTTGCGGCCTGTGTTGTTACCCTGAAACAGAAAGAGATACGACTAGGCGTTAAATACCTGTCGACGTGAGTCACGTCGCTTGTCTTTCTCTCTTTGGTACGCTCCTGGTCGGTGCTTGTCGCACCTAGGAGCGGGAATCTCTGCCGCCGCGATACGCAGCTAAGCTAGTGGATTGTACGTGTGTGAGCGTTCCCTTTAAACCGGGAATCGCTCGCTTTCTTCCAATTAGGGAATTTCCTCTCGGTTTTCTGTTCGACTGCAACACTTGATTGTCGCAGGAGAGGGTGCCTAGAGGGAGGTTGTAAGGCTCCAACCGTCACCCGGTCCTCGGCCCCTTACCGTCTTCGTATGCGTGTGTACGGAACACGATGCGGTGCAGTCTTTCAATGGCGTATAGGACGTCTTACTATTGAGACTGGCACCACGACGCCTTGTGAGTCGCGTTCTACGCGCAGTGACCGTACAAGACTCGTCCCACGCTCCGACTGGAAGGCGGCAAGTCCACCCAAGGTATTTACGCCAATAAGGCCCCTTTAGATGGTTGTAAGACCGTTCGATTGAATCAAGGGAGGATCGAGTCTTAATCTCGATACCTCTCGCACGACCGCTGTTTGCAGCGATACGCGGAAAATTCGGGAACTCGATGATACCAAAGAGTTTCCCGCAGTCTTTAATCGGGTCGTACTCACGACCGAATCGATTAACTGGTTTGATTCGACAACCGGAATTACACGCAGTTTACTGGGGGCAGTTTGCTTACGCAAGCTAATCCCGTAAAGCTGCGGCTATACGTCGGTTGCCCGCTTTGTGAAAATTCGAATAACTCGAATTTTCAACGTCGCGTGGGAATCAACCGCTAGAACCCGAGAATTTTCTTTATGCCTTTTTTTTTCTTAATTTGTTCGAATGCTCGAATAACTCGAAGCAATTCGAATATTGTGAGGGCCTGTTGAATTTCAACGAATGCTCGAATAACTCGAAGCAATTCGGAATATGTTAAATTAGGTAAAGCGTGATCGTTTATCGATCCGCGCTTGGCAGGCTCTCGTTAGCAAGTGACGGACGAGCACGCGCTGCCGAAAAGTACGCGTAAGAGAGGGGGAATCCTCCGACGCGCGGCGCTGTCGCCGTGGCTCTCGTCCGTCTTTTTCTAACATGTAATTATCGCACCTTCTCTATGGTCGAGCGTTTAACCGAAAAGTTCGAAATCGAACGTTACTGTACTGCTCGCGTGACTTACAGAAAAACTCAAGGAGCGAGAGTTTTTCTGCTGCCTTCTGTTTCGAGTCGCGGACGCGTCGACCTAGAATGTTCTGGTCGGTCGCGTATATTGAAAACAAAGCGGATTAACGGCTAATTACGGGTTTAAATAAATCGAATTAACTCGATCTTTAAACATACCGCCCCCCTTGCACGGTCCGTGCAATTTACATGGGGAGCCCTCTCCGCGGTCACTTCGCGATCGAAACACATAAAGAAGGTTGCAATGTTGAGAAAAAATTTTGTACTTGAAAAATTCAAGGTACTTACTCAGCGGCGAGATCGGCCCCGTCTATCCTCCAACACTTGGAGGGTGGCGAGGACAGTTTCCGCGATAGCGGTCCTGTCCGTTGTTTGGCGGTACCCGTGACGCCTATACCGGGGGCGTTGAATTGCCGGATTTACCCTTTCCCTGGGGCGGTTTCCTCCGGCTTCCGGTGCTGGACCGCGGTTCCGTCGCCTCCGGGTGTTCCTGCACCGCTCGTTGGACCTGGGTGTCGCGGGGGTGGCGGCTGGTCCGAGGTCTGCACCTGCCGGTGGCCTCGCAGCAACGGCGGGTGGTACGGCGGTGCCCGGGTGCTCTCCCGGCGTCCTTGGGGCAGCTTCGGCGGGCCGGAATTTGAGGTCGATCAACCTCCCTCCTCTGGCCCACTTCAATTTGAAGTGGCCCCCGGGGGCCTTGCACCGGAGTCGCCTTGTTGACCATGGTACATGCGCCGGGATGGTCAAGACGTCTTGTCCTAGGTTCAACAAGAACGCTGGCGGCTGGGTGGCTGTCGGCCCAGGCAATACCTCTGGGGCGGCGGGGAGAGTTACGTCCACCAGCGTTTCTTGGGCCTCTGCAGCTCTTGATGTGCCGGAATGCGGTGGCTCCACGAGCTGCAGAAGTCGGTCGAACTGGTGATTGATATCGGGTGTCGGGGGTGACCCCACCACGGTCACTAAACTTTCGTCGCTACCACTGGAGGACATTGTTTCTAATTTCTCGTGAGGCGAGAACTGGGCGAATTTGTCCGCGGGTCCCGCTTTTACGCGTGGACCCTCGCGGATCGCTCCCTTCCAGGAAATTAGTCGGATAGTAGGGTATCACTTCCCCTCTCATCCTTCTGTCTCCGATGGCGTAGGATATGTGGGAATCAACACCGTTTTGATTTCAAACGGCTGTATTCCCTGTCCTTTTCTCTGTACAACAGGATTCGGGACTTTGTTTATCCTATGCGGCTCCTTCGTCGGCCGTTGTCGAAGTTGACTCATCGACGGGCAGTCTACACAGTCGCGTAATTGGACGCGTGTATGTAGATGTGGCCGTGCGTACTTTTACCACACGCACACGTCTGTCTCGGCCTGGTAATACTTCCTCAATTCGTCCCATTTCCCACTGATTTGGGGGGAGAAGAGGATTTTGTACAAGAACCAAATCGTTTGGTTTTAACTGCACTTGGGTGGTGCGCCACTTATAGCGGCTCTGGAGATGCGTGAGGTAATCTCGCGTCCAATGTTTCCAGAGCTGCTCATGGAATTTTTGAATGGCCCTCCATCGCGTAAGCCGCGAGAGGGTTTCCGTTTCCACGGACTCGACCGGGAGTGCATTCATCGGTCCCCCAATCAGGAAGTGGCCCGGTGTAAGAGGTGCATAATCCTCGGGACAGTCGCTGAAAGCGGCGATCGGTCGCGAATTCAAGCTCGCCTCGATCTTACAGAGTAATGTCTGCATTTCTTCGCTTGTGGGCGTAAATTCTCCGAGGATGCGTTTCAGGTGATGCTTCACCGATTTCACACCGGCTTCTTGCATACCACCAAAGTGGGGTGCACTGGGTGGATTAAACTTCCACGTAATGCCCTTTTGACCGCACTTCGTTCTCATTTCTGGTGTATGATACACCGCATTGAAGTGTGCCTTCAATTCGCGATCCGCCCCTACGAAGTTTGTTCCGTTGTCACTGAACATACAGGACGGAACTCCTCGGCGAGCGATGAACCGGTCGAAGGCGGCCAGGAACGCACTCGTCGTATAATCGTGTACGAGTTCGATGTGCACGGCTCTTGTCGCGAAGCAGACGAACACAGCTATATACGCTTTATGAGCCGTTTTTCCCCGACCGGCGGAGTCGCGGACCCGAAACGGTCCAGCGTAATCGACTCCGCAGTTTGTAAAAGGTCGTGCCGCTTGGCTGCGCTCCGGTATTAAATCCTGCATGATTTGCGTGGATGTGTTCGCTTGCCATCTCACGCATCGTATGCATTGGTGGATAACCGTGCGCGCTGCGTTTCGGCACCCGATGATCCAGAATTTCTGTCTCACCGTGTACATGGTTAATTGCAAACCCCCGTGCAACGTGTCCACGTGGCATTGCCGAATTATCATGTTGGAAACATGATGTTTCGGCAGTATTATCGGGTGTTTCGTTTCCCATGTCAGCGTCGCGTTCTCCAATCTTCCGCCCACTCTCAAGACATGCTTGTCATCGAGGAAAGGGTTGAGGCCTTTCAAGGGAGACTTTGCAGGGATTCCCTTGTGCTCTTCTAAACACCGGTACTCTTCCGCAAAATGCGTACGTTGCAAGTAGCGTGCAATTCTTTCCGTTGCACGCTGCATTTCCCATGCTTCGACAACTTTTGCATCAAATGACCTCTGTTCTCCAGCCAGCGGCCTCCGGAGCCGGAGGCAATAGGCGGTGACTCGTAACAGCTTACTCCATTTGGAAAATCGGAATACGAAATCCCATTCCTTTTGTGGAGTCGCCAAGAGGGTATGCGATGCGCGTTTACCCTCCTCGGTCTCGAGAGAGGCCGGTGCTTTCGGCCAATTTTCCTCGGCTTGTCGAAGCCATTTCGGTCCAGAGATCCACAGCTCCGACTGAATGAGTTCCGCAGCTTCTACACCTCGCGAATTTAAATCTGCGGGGTTGAAGCGTGTGGGAACGTGTCTCCATTCAGCTTTCGGGAGCAAGGTCTGGATTTTTGACACGCGGTTGGCTATCACAACCTTCCATGTCGAAGCATGCTTTCTCAACCAGGCGAGTGCAATCGTAGAATCTGTCCAGCAGATTATACGGTCCATCTCTATGGGGAGGGACCGTTTCACGTGCACGACAAGCTCGGAGAGAAGTACAGCCCCGTTCAATTCCAGAACGGGGATGGATTGTGTTTTTATCGGAGCCACTCGGGTCTTTGCCATTATTAACGTTGTAAACACTTCATTGGTGTTCGTCGTCACTCGTAAATATGTGACGGCCGAGAAGGCAGCGAGCGACGCGTCGCAGAATCCGTGTAATTCCACAGAAGCTGCATTTGCTCCGTATCGGATCCATCTGGGGAATTTTAATTCCTTGAGACTGCTCCAATCCACGCAGAACGTGTTCCACGTTTTTTGCGTATCCGCGGAAATTTGATCGTCCCACTGGAGTTTCTCCAGCCATTGGGACTGCATCAAAATTTTTGCGCGAATTACGACTGGTGATAACCAGCCGAGCGGATCGAAGAGTTTCGCAATTTCCGAAAACAAGTTTCTTTTTGTCAGCGGTACCGCAGACGGTTGAAATCGTTGCAGATTAAAATAGAAATAGTCTCCGGAAGGGATCCAACGTAAACCAAGCACTTTTAATTCGGAATCATCGAACAGAGTGAGGTCTACGGCGTGGGAGTGAGCACTTTGGGGAATATTCTGCAATAATTGTGCCGAATTTCCAGCCCACTTTCTCAATTTAAACCCACCTCCCTGCAGGAGTTCGCAGACTTGCTTGCGAATTTTCTCGAGCAGGGATTTGTCGGGCGCTCCCATAAATACATCGTCGACGTATATATCCTTCTCGAGAATCGGAGCTGCGAGAGGGTACCTCTCTCCATCTTGTTCCTTTAATTCAAGAAGAGTACGCATCGATAAATATGGGGCGCACGCCGTACCGTATGTTACGGTATTTAATTCGAACGCTTTAAGCGGTTCGGTTGTTGACGTGCGCCAGACGATGCATTGAAAACGACGGTCCTGTGGGGCGACGAGAATTTGTCGAAACATCTTCTCGATGTCAGCCACCAACACGTACTCATACAGGCGCCATCTCGTTAAAACTGAGGTGATGTCATTTTGTAATTTTTGCCCTACGTGTAGGACGTCGTTAAGGGATCGCCCTCCGACCGTTCTGCTGGTTGCATTAAACACAACCCGCAATTTGGTCGTTGCACTTTCCGTGCGTATGACCGCTCGGTGCGGAATGTACAATCGTCCTTGGTCAACAGGCTCAATTTGAGTCATGTGACCTAATGATTCGTATTCCGCAAGGAACTCAGAGTATTCTCTGTCGAGGGTCGAATCCGCGTCGAGTTTACGCCGCAGCCTTGTTAATGCGGACAGCGCTATATGGAGCGAGCGTCCTAACGCTTCGTCCGGCCTTGAGTGATTCAAGGGCAATCGAACTATGAACCTTCCGGTCGCGTCCCGCCGTACGGTTTTTCGGAAGAGTGCTTCGCACTCTTCTTCCGCCTTCGAACGTACCGAAGTTACGGGGATTTCTTCGGTCTCCCAGAACCTTCGAATTGCGTAGTCCAGCGATTCGAGAACGGTGCAATGCAGCGTTCTTATGGTTTTCCGGGCTTCGCCTGCAGCGTTTATCGGGCCGGAAATAACCCAGCCGAACGCTGTTTCTTGGGCGATGGGACCATTGATCGACCCACGTCGGAAACCCGCTCGAATTATCTGAGCGTAAAGGTCCGCGCCGATAAGAATTTCTATTGTTTGATCGGCTGCAGGATTTGCGTCGGCCAGCGTTAATCCTCGGAACGCATTGTAAACAAGCGCGCTTGCCGTCGGTGTGCGGTAGGTCGTGATTTTCGGCACGACGTACGCGTTTCCAGTACACACCGGTTTCGCTTCGTTTTGCGAACCGAGGTTTAAATTTACGCTATATTTTATAGCTTGCGTTTGACCGCCCCCCAAGCCCGATACCGTAGCTGGGGTTCGTATCCGCTTAAGGTTGAGGTCGTTAGCCAGCCCAGCGGAGATAAAGGACGTCTCCGATCCTTGGTCCAACAGTGCGCGAGCGATTCGTGTCGCACCGTTCTTACCGAATACGCGCACTCGTGCCGTAGCTAACACCACAGGCCTCGGTGCGCCTGTACCGAGCGCGGTACAGTGCGACGTCGAGGCCGGCTTCACGTTAGCATTCAAAGCCGAGCTTTTTTGCCTTGGCTTCGATTTGGCCGATCGCGTAGGCTGGTCACTTACACGACTTTCCTGTTTTCTGCCGTGTGCGTTACTGGGTAACGGCCTCGCACTGGCTTCCTCTCGTGTGCATTCGTAGTGCAGCAGGGAATGGTGCCTCCCACTGCACTTGTGACACACCAGAGGGCTCTGGCACTGCATTACGGTGTGTGAGGAAGCGAGGCACTGCAAACACCATTGACGACTTCGTACGTATTGACTACGTACTCTTGCCGGCAATACTTTAAAATTATGGCATTGCAGTAATTGGTGTGGCCCAGCACAAAACCCGCACACTTCCGTTCGCACCGGCCTGACTCGTCCGTCGTGGTCCAAATTCGGCCCTCTTGGAATGGGAACCGGGTTGGAATTCACCACGACGTTGTGACTCCTCATGGCCTTTGAAGCGACACTCTTTTGTCGAGTGTCGATAAGCTTCGGTGCTCGAGGCTTCATTTCGGGCGCGAGGGCTGCCTCTCGCCGGTCTTCGTTCATCGAGAGCAAGGCTTGCGCATGATGGTCGATGAATTTCCTAACGTCTTCGAACGTAGGGTACTCGGTCGAGGGGCCCAACGTCCTCTGCCATTCCAACTCCAGTTTTGGAGTGAAATGTTGTTTCGCCCAGTGAGCGAGCAGCCATTCGAACAGCTGCTCGGGGGTTCCTCTTTTTCGGAGGGCAGCAATCGTCTCTGTATAATCCACAGTGATTTGTTGCATGCTGGCCAAATCGTTTAAATCGGTCGGCTTCAAGTGCAGCAGTTTGTCCAGCAGTTTCCCGGTTATCAAACGTGGAAGGCCGTATTTCTCTTTTAGAGTTTTCCAGGCTTCCGGGAAATTTCGTCCGACGATTTCAAATGACGAAATCGTCGCGAGAGCTGGTCCCTCCAAGCATGCGTTCAGATGAAATAATCTCTGTACGTCCAAGAGCGATGCGTTTCGGATCACACCTGAGGTGAAAAGATCCTCGAAATGTTCCCATTCTCGAGGGTCACCTCCGAATTTCGGCAATCGCTGCTTCGGGAGCTCGATTAGCATGTTGGGTGGCTGTACTTCCGTTGTCGCTGGTTTGGCTTCAGCGACTATTCGGTCGATCTCAGTGGTAACGTAATTCTGGAATTCCTGGAATTCGTTTTCCGCACTGAGGAGGTAGCCCGGCTTAAATAGCACGTAGGCTTGTCTTTTCGCGGCGGGAATCATTCTCCGCACGCTCATGTACAACGTTCGGGTATCACGCCATAACTGCGTGGCGTATGTGAGTTTTTCCTCAAGGAGTTTCTCCGAGTACTTGGCTCTACCCATCTTTTTTAGATTAACGGTCAATGCTTTGAGACGATCGAACTCTTCGGTTAATTCCGTGAGTTGATCCTCAAGGTCGGACCGCGACAGTTCCTCTGATACCGCCATAGTGATTTATCGAGGGGCAATCAACTCGATTTAAACTCTGTCGTGGTAAACCTTCACGCACAAGAGTGTTCACTCTTTTCCCGTTCCAATCAACCTCGTTTCGATACGGCTCGAAGGACCTTATGTTAGGGGGAGGAGGTTTGAAAATACCTCGCCTAACGGGGGTCCGGATCTCGAGGGAAGGAACAGACGGAGAATAAGCGATACAATTATAATTTTATTTTCGCCGGATCGCCTTATGCGACCAAGCCGTTTATTTAGTCAATATAGGTTTTTGATAATCGGCCGACGTCTGCCAGACGATCAGTGTTGCGGCCTGTGTTGTTACCCTGAAACAGAAAGAGATACGACTAGGCGTTAAATACCTGTCGACGTGAGTCACGTCGCTTGTCTTTCTCTCTTTGGTACGCTCCTGGTCGGTGCTTGTCGCACCTAGGAGCGGGAATCTCTGCCGCCGCGATACGCAGCTAAGCTAGTGGACTGTACGTGTGTGAGCGTTCCCTTTAAACCGGGAATCGCTCGCTTTCTTCCAATTAGGGAATTTCCTCTCGGTTTTCTGTTCGACTGCAACACTTGATTGTCGCAGGAGAGGGTGCCTTGAGGGAGGTTGTAAGGCTCCAACCGTCACCCGGTCCTCGGCCCCTTACCGTCTTCGTATGCGTGTGTACGGAACACGATGCGGTGCAGTCTTTCAATGGCGTATAGGACGTCTTACTATTGAGACTGGCACCACGACGCCTTGTGAGTCGCGTTCTACGCGCAGTGACCGTACAAGACTCGTCCCACGCTCCGACTGGAAGGCGGCAAGTCCACCCAAGGTATTTACGCCAATAAGGCCCCTTTAGATGGTTGTAAGACCGTTCGATTGAATCAAGGGAGGATCGAGTCTTAATCTCGATACCTCTCGCACGACCGCTGTTTGCAGCGATACGCGGAAAATTCGGGAACTCGATGATACCAAAGAGTTTCCCGCAGTCTTTAATCGGGTCGTACTCACGACCGAATCGATTAACAGGTTTGATTCGACAACCGGAATTACACGCAGTTTACTGGGGGCAGTTTGCTTACGCAAGCTAATCCCGTAAAGCTGCGGCTATACGTCGGTTGCCCGCTTTGTGAAAATTCGAATAACTCGAATTTTCAACGTCGCGTGGGAATCAACCGCTAGAACCCGAGAATTTTCTTTATGCCTTTTTTTTTCTTAATTTGTTCGAATGCTCGAATAACTCGAAGCAATTCGAATATTGTGAGGGCCTGTTGAATTTCAACGAATGCTCGAATAACTCGAAGCAATTCGGAATATGTTAAATTAGGTAAAGCGTGATCGTTTATCGATCCGCGCTTGGCAGGCTCTCGTTAGCAAGTGACGGACGAGCACGCGCTGCCGAAAAGTACGCGTAAGAGAGGGGGAATCCTCCGACGCGCGGCGCTGTCGCCGTGGCTCTCGTCCGTCTTTTTCTAACATGTAATTATCGCACCTTCTCTATGGTCGAGCGTTTAACCGAAAAGTTCGAAATCGAACGTTACTGTACTGCTCGCGTGACTTACAGAAAAACTCAAGGAGCGAGAGTTTTTCTGCTGCCTTCTGTTTCGAGTCGCGGACGCGTCGACCTAGAATGTTCTGGTCGGTCGCGTATATTGAAAACAAAGCGGATTAACGGCTAATTACGGGTTTAAATAAATCGAATTAACGCGATCTTTAAACACTCATACTTCATGGCTAGATCCTGGGCTGTCTCTGGATTGTATCACGTAGTAATGTGGTACCACGCTGAAACAGTCAATTAAACCTGGTTTCGATCAATATTTTAGAGGATAACGCAAGTTAGGTCTGGCATAGGTCTTGGATTCGCCCTCATCAGGCTCATACTTTCGCGTCTTTCACTTACTTGTTGAACTGATCCTGGGCTTTTTCTGGTTTGGATCACGTAGTAATGTGGTACCACACTGAAACAGTCAATTAAACCTGGTTTCGATCAATATTTTAGAGAATAATTCATGTTAGGTCTAGGTTAGGTCTGGAATTTGCTCTCATCAGGCTCATTCTTTCGCATATTTCTCATACTTGATGGCTAGATCCTGGGCTTTTTCTGGATTGCATCACGTAGTAATGAAGTACAACACTGAAACAGTCAATTAAACCTGGTTTCCATCAATATCTTAGAGGACAACGCAAGTTAGGTCTGGGATAGGTCTGGGATTTGCCCACATCAGGCTCATACTTTCGCGTTTTTCACATACTTGTTGAACAGATCCTGGGTTTTTTCTGGTTTGGATCACGTAGTAATGTGGGACCACACTGAAACAGTCAATTAAACCTGGTTTCGATCAATATATTAGAGAATAATTCATGTTAGGTCTAGGTTAGGTCTGGGATTTGCTCTCATCGGGCTCATTCTTTCGCATATTTCTCATACTTGATGGCTAGATCCTGGGCTTTTTCTGGATTGCATCACGTAGTAATGAAGTACAACACTGAAACAGACAATTAAACCTGGTTTCCATCAATATCTTAGAGGACAACGCAACTTCGGTCTGGGATAGGTCTGGGATTTGCCCACATCAGGCTCATACTTTCGCGTTTTTCACATACTTGTTGAACAGATCCTGGGTTTTTTCTGGTTTGGATCACGTAGTAATGTGGGACCACACTGAAACAATCAATTAAACCTGGTCTTGATAAATATTTTAGAGGATAACGCATGTTAGGTCTGGGATAGGTCTGGGATTTGCCCTCATCAGACTCGTACTTTCGCACACTTCACATACTCGTTGAACAGATCCTGGGCTTTTTCTGGTTTGGATCACGTAGTAATGTGGTACCACACTGAAACAGTCGATGAAACCTGGTTTCGATCAATATTTTAGAGGATAACGCAAGTTAAGTCTGGGATATGTCTGGGATTTGCCCTCATCAGACTCGTACTTTCGCACACTTCACATACTCGTTGAACAGATCCTGGGCTTTTTCTGGTTTGGATCACGTAGTAGTGTGGTACCACACTGAAACAGTCCATTAAACCTGGTTTGGATCAACATTTTAGAGGATAACGCATGTTAGGTCTAGGTTAGGTCTGGGATTTTCACTCATCAGACTCATACTTTCGCATTCTTCACATACTTGTTGAACGGATCCTGGGTTTTTTCTGGATTGGATCACGTAGTAATGTGGGACCACACTGAAACAATCAATTAAACCTGGTCTTGATAAATATTTTAGAGGATAACGCATGTTAGGTCTGGGATAGGTCTGGGATTTGCCCTCATCAGACTCGTACCTTCGCACACTTCACATACTCGTTGAACAGATCCTGGGCTTTTTCTGGTTTGGATCACGTAGTAATGTGGTACCACACTGAAACAGTCGATGAAACCTGGTTTCGATCAATATTTTAGTGGATAACGCAAGCTAAGTCTGGGATATGTCTGGGATTTGCCCTCATCAGACTCATACTTTCGCACACTTCACATACTCGTTGAACAGATCCTGGGTTATTTTCTGGTTTGGATCACGTAATAATGTGGGACCACACTGAAACAGTCAATTAAACCTGGTTTCGATCAATATATTAGAGAATAATTCATGTTAGGTCTAGGTTAGGTCTGGGATTTGCTCTCATCAGGCTCATTCTTACGCATATTTCTCATACTTGAAGGCTAGATCCTGGGCTTTTTCTGCATCGCATCACGTAGCAATGAAGTACAACACTGAAACAGTCAATCAAACCTGGTTTCCATCATTATCTTAGAGGACAACGCAAGTTAGGTCTGGGATAGGTCTGGGATTTGCCCACATCAGGCTCATACTTTCGCGTTTTTCACATACTTGTTGAACAGGTCCTGGGTGTTTTCTGGTTTGGATCACGTAGTAGTGTGGTACCACACTGAAACAGTCCATTAAACCTGGTTTGGATCAATATTTTAGAGGATAACGCATGTTAGGTCTAGGTTAGGTCTGGGATTTTCACTCATCAGACTCATACTTTCGCATTCTTCACATACTTGTTCAACGGATCCTGGGTTTTTTCTGGTTTGGATCACGTAGTAATGTGGGTCCACACTGAAACAATCAATTAAACCTGGTCTTGATAAATATTTTAGAGGATAACGCATGTTAGGTCTGGGATAGGTCTGGGATTTGCCCTCATCAGACTCATACTTTCGCACACTTCACATACTCGTTGAACAGATCCTGGGCTTTTTCTGGTTTGGATCACGTAGTAATGCGGTACCACACTGAAACAGTCGATGAAACCTGGTTTCGATCAATATTTTAGAGGATAACGCAAGTTTAGTCTGGGATTGGTCTGGGATTTGACCTCATCAGACTCATACTTTCGCACACTTCACATACTCGTTGAACAGATCCTGGGTTATTTTCTGGTTTGGATAACATAGTAATGTGGTACCACACTGAAACAGTCGATTAAACCAGGTTTCGATCAATATTTTTGAGGATAACGCATGTTAGGTCTAGGTTAGGCCTGGGATTTTCACTCATCAGGCTCATACTTTCGCATTCTTCACATACTTGTTGAACGGATCCTTGGTTTTTTCTGCTTTGGATCACGTAGTAATGTGGTAGCACACTGAAACAGTCCATTAAACCTGGTTTCCATCAATATTTTTGAGGATAACGCATGTTAGATCTAGGCTAGGCCTGGGATTTTCCCTCATCAGACACATACTTTCGCATTCTTCACATACTTGTTGAACGGATCCTTGGTTTTTTCTGCTTTGGATCACGTAGTAATGTGGTAGCACACTGAAACAGTCCATTAAACCTGGTTTCGATCAATATTTTAGAGAATAACGCATGTTAGGTCATGGTTAGGTCTGGGATTTGCTCTCATCAGGCTCGTACTTTCTCATATTTCTCATACTTGATGGCCAGATTCTGGGCTTTTTCTAGTTTGGATCCTGTAGTAATATGGTACCACACTGAGACAGTCCATTTAACCTGGTTTCGATCAATATTTTAGAGGATAACGCATGTTATGTCTAGGTTAGGCCTGTGATTTGCCATCATCAGACACATACTCTCGCATTCTCCATATACTTGTTGAACAGATCCTGGGTTTTTTCAGGTTTGGATCACGTAGTAATGTGGTACCACACTGAAACATTCAATTAAACCTGGTCTTGATAAATATTTTAGAGGATAACGCATGTTAGGTCTGGGTTAGGTCTATGATTTGCCCTCATCAGGCTCATACTTTCGCATGTTACTCATACTTGATGGCTAGATCCAGGGCTTTTTCTGGATTGGATCACGTAGTAATGTGGTACCACACTGAAACAGTCAATTAAACCTGGTCTTGATAAATATTTTAGAGGATAACGCATGTTAGATCTAGGTTAGGCCTGGGATTTGCCCACATCAGACTCATACTTTCGCACACTTCACATACTCGTTGAACAGATCCTGGGTTATTTTCTGGTTTGGATCACGTAGTAATGTGGGACCACACAGAAACAATCAATTAAACCTGGTCTTGATAAATAATTTGGAGGATAACGCATGTTAGGTCTGGGATAGGTCTGGGATTTGCCCTCATCAGGCTCATACTTTCGCGTTTTTCACATACTTGTTGAACAGATCCTGGGTTTTTTCTGGTTTGGTTCACGTAGTAGTGTGGTACCACACTGAAACAGTCCATTAAACCTGGTTTGGATCAACATTTTAGAGGATAACGCATGTTAGGTCTAGGTTAGGTCTGGGATTTTCACTCATCAGACTCATACTTTCGCATTCTTCACATACTTGTTGAACGGATCCTGTGTTTTTTCTGGTTTGGATCACGTAGTAATGTGGGACCACACTGAAACAATCAATTAAACCTGGTCTTGATAAATATTTTAGAGGATAACGCATGTTAGGACTGGGATAGGTCTGGGATTTGCCCTCATCAGACTCATACTTTCGCACACTTCACATACTCGTTGAACAGATCCTGGGTTATTTTCTGGTTTGGATCACATAGTAATGTGGTACCACACTGAAACAGTCAATTAAACCTGGTTTTGATCAATATTTTAGGGAATAATTCGTGTTACGTCTAGGTTAGGTCTGGGATTTGCTCTCATCAGGCTCATTCTTTCGCATATTTCTCGTACTTCATGGCTGGATCCTGGGCTATTTCTGGATTGGATCACGTAGTAATGTGGTTCCACACTGAAACAGTCAATTAAACCTGGTTTTGATCAATATTTTAGAGAATAATTCATGTTAGGTCTAGGTTAGGTCTGGGATTTGCTCTCATCAGGCTCATTCTTTCGCATATTTCTCATACTTGACGGCTAGATCCTGGGCTTTTTCTGGATTGCATCACGTAGTAATGAAGTACAACACTGAAACAGTCAATTAAACCTGGTTTCGATCAATATTTTAGAGAATAATTCATGTTAGGTCCGGGTTAGGTCTAGGATTTGCCCTCATCAGGCTCATACCTTCGCATATTTCTCATACTTCATGGCTAGATCCTGGGCTGTTTCTGGATTGTATCACGTAGCAATGTGGTACCACGCTGAAACAGTCAATTAAACCTGGTTTCGATCAATATTTTAGAGGATAACGCAAGTTAGGTCTGGCATAGGTTTGGGATTCGCCCTCATGAGACTCATACTTTCGCGTTTTTCACATACTTGTTGAACTGATCCTGGGCTTTTTCTGGTTTGGATCACGTAGTAATGTGGTACCACACTGAAACAGTCAATTAAACCTGGTTTCGATCAATATTTTAGAGAATAATTCATGTTAGGTCTAGGTTAGGTCTGGGATTTGCTCTCATCAGGCTCATACTTTCGCATATTTCTCATACTAGATGGCTAGTTCCTGGGCTTTTTCTGGATTGCATCACGTAGTAATGAAGTACAACACTGAAACACTCAATTAAACCTGGTTTGGATCTATATTTTAGAGGATAACGCATGTTAGGTCTAGGTTAGGTCTGGGATTTGCTCTCATCAGGCTCATACTTTCGCATATTTCTCATACTAGATGGCTAGTTCCTGGGCTTTTTCTGGATTGCATCACGTAGTAATGTGGTACCACACTGAAACATTCAATTAAACCTGGTCTTGATAAATATTTTAGAGGATAACGCATGTTAGGTCTAGGTTAGGTCAGGGATTTTCACTCATCAGACTCATACTTTCGCATTCTTCACATACTTGTTGAACGGATCCTGGGCTATTTCTGGATTGTATCACGTAGTAATGTGGTATCACACAGAAACAGCCAATTAAACCTGGTTTCGATCAATATTTTAGAGGATAACGCAAGTTAGGTCTGGGATAGGTCTGGGATTTTCCCTCAACAGGCTCATACTTTCGCGTTTTTCACATACTCGTTGAACAGATCCTGGGTTTTTTCTGGTTTGGATCACGTAGTAATGTGGTACCACACTGAAACAGTCAATTAAACCTGGTTTCGATAAATATTTTAGAGAATAATTCATGTTAGGTCTAGGTTAGGTCTGGGATTTGCTCTCATCAGGCTCATACTTTCGCACACTTCACATACTCGTTTGACAGATCCTGTGTTATTTTCTGGTTTGGATCGCATAGTAATGTGGTACCACACTGAAACAGTCGATTAAACCAGGTTTCGATCAATATTTTTGAGGATAACGCACGTTAGGTCTAGGTTAGGCCTGGGATTTTCACTCATCAGACTCATACTTTCGCATTCTTCACATACTTTTTGAACGGTTCCTGGGTTTTTTCTGGTTTGGATCACGTAGTAATGTGGGACCACACTGAAACAGTCAATTAAACCTGGTTTCGATCAATATATTAGAGAATAATTCATGTTAGGTCTAGGTTAGGTCTGGGATTTGCTCTCATCAGGCTCATTCTTTCGCATATTTCTCATACTTGATGGCTAGATCCTGGGCTTTTTCTGGATTGCATCACGTAGTAATGAAGTACAACACTGAAACAGTCAATTAAACCTGGTTTCCATCAATATCTTAGAGGACAACGCAAGTTAGGTCTGGGATAGGTCTGGGATTTGCCCGCATCAGGCTCATACTTTCGCGTTTTTCACATCCTCGTTGAACAGATCCTGGGTTATTTTCTGGTTTGGATCGCATAGTAATGTGGTACCACACTGAAACAGTCCATTAAACCTGGTTTGGATCAACATTTTAGAGGATAACGCATGTTAGGTCTAGGTTAGGTCCGGGATTTTCACACATCAGACTCATACTTTCGCATTCTTCACATACTTGTTGAACGGATCCTGGGTTTTTTCTGGTTTGGATCACGTAGTAATGTGGGACCACACTGAAACAATCAATTAAACCTGGTTTTGATCAATATTTTAGAGAATAATTCATGTTAGGTCTAGGTTAGGTCTGGGATTTGCTCTCATCAGGCTCATTCTTTCGCATATTTCTCGTACTTCATGGCTGGATCCTGGGCTATTTCTGGATTGGATCACGTAGTAATGTGGTACCACACTGAAACAGTCAATTAAACCTGGTTTTGATCAATATTTTAGAGAATAATTCATGTTAGGTCTAGGTTAGGTCTGGGATTTGCTCTCATCAGACTCATACTTTCGCACACTTCACATACTCGTTGAACAGATCCTGTGTTATTTTCTGGTTTGGATCGCATAGTAATGTGGTACCACACTGAAACAGTCCATTAAACCTGGTTTGGATCAACATTTTAGAGGATAACGCATGTTAGGTCTAGGTTAGGTCCGGGATTTTCACTCATCAGACTCATACTTTCGCATTCTTCACATACTTGTTGAACGGATCCTGGGTTTTTTCTGGTTTGGATCACGTAGTAATGTGGGACCACACTGAAACAATCAATTAAACCTGGTCTTGATAAATATTTTAGAGGATAACGCATGTTAGGTCTGGGATAGGTCTGGGATTTGCCCACATCAGACTCATACTTTCGCGCACTTCACATACTCGTTGAACAGATCCTGGGTTATTTTCTGGTTTGGATCACATAGTAATGTGGTACCACACTGAAACAGTCAATTAAACCTGGTTTTGATCAATATTTTAGAGAATAATTCATGTTAGGTCTAGGTTAGGTCTGGGATTTGCTCTCATCAGGCTCATTCTTTCGCATATTTCTCGTACTTCATGGCTGGATCCTGGGCAATTTCTGGATTGGATCACGTAGTAATGTGGTACCACACTGAAACAGTCAATTAAACCTGGTTTTGATCAATATTTTAGAGAATAATTCATGTTAGGTCTAGGTTAGGTCTGGGATTTGCTCTCATCAGGCTCATTCTTTCGCATATTTCTCATACTTGACGGCTAGATCCTGGGCTTTTTCTGGATTGCATCACGTAGTAATGAAGTACAACACTGAAACAGTCAATTAAACCTGGTTTCGATCAATATTGTAGAGAATAATTCATGTTAGGTCTAGGTTAGGTCTGGGATTTGCTCTCATCAGGCTCATACTTTCGCATTCTTCACATACTTGTTGAACGGATCCTGGGTTTTTTCTGGTTTGGTTCACGTAGTAATGTGGTACCACACTGAAACATTCAATTAAACCTGATCTTGATAAATATTTTAGAGTATAACGCATGTTAGGTCCCGGTTAGGTCTAGGATTTGCCCTCATCAGGCTCATACCTTCGCATATTTCTCATACTTCATGGCTAGATCCTGAGCTGTTTCTGGATTGTATCACGTAGTAATGTGGTACCACGCTGAAACAGTCAATTAAACCTGGTTTCGATCAATATTTTAGAGGATAACGCAAGTTAGTCTGGCATAGGTTTGGGATTCGACCTCATGAGACTCATACTTTCGCGTTTTTCTCATACTTTTTGAACTGATCCTGGGCTTTTTCTGGTTTGGATCACGTAGTAATGTGGTACCACACTGAAACAGTCAATTAAACCTGGTTTCGATCAATATTTTAGAGAATAATTCATGTTAGGTCTAGGTTAGGTCTGGGATTTGCTCTCATCAGGCTCATACTTTCGCATATTTCTCATACTAGATGGCTAGTTCCTGGGCTTTTTCTGGATTGCATCACGTAGTAATGTGGTACCACACTGAAACATTCAATTAAACCTGGTCTTGATAAATATTTTAGAGGATAACGCATGTTAGGTCTAGGTTAGGTCAGGGATTTTCACTCATCAGACTCATACTTTCGCATTCTTCACATACTTGTTGAACGGATCCTGGGTTTTTTCTGGTTTGAATCACGTAGTAATGTGGTACCACACTGAAACAGTCGATTAAACCTGGTTTCGATCAGTATTTTAGAGGATAACGCAACATAAGTCTGGGATAGGTCTGGGATTTGACCTCATCAGACTCATACTTTCGCGTTTTTCACATACTTGTTGAACAGATTCTGGGTTTTTTCTGGTTTGGATCACGTAGTAGTGTGGTACCACACTGAAACAGTCCATTAAACCTGCTTGCGATGAATATTTTAGAGGATAACGCAAGTTAGGTCTGGGATAGGTCTGGGATTTTCCCTCAACAGGCTCATACTTTCGCGTTTTTCACATACTCGTTGAACAGATCCTGGGTTTTTTCTGGTTTGGATCACGTAGTAATGTGGTACCACACTGAAACAGTCGATGAAACCTGGCTTCGATCAATATTTTAGAGGATAACGCAAGTTAAGTCTGGGATTGGTCTGGGATTTGACCTCATCAGACTCATACTTTCGCACACTTCACATACTCGTTGAACAGATCCTGGGTTATTTTCTGGTTTGGATCACATAGTAATGTGGTACCACACTGAAACAGTCGATTAAACCAGGTTTCGATCAATATTTTTGATGATAACGCATGTTAGGTCTAGGTTAGGTCTGAGATTTGCTCTCATCAGGCTCATTCTTTCGCATTCTTCACATACTTGTTGAACGGATCCTGGGTTTTTTCAGGTTTGGATCACGTAGTAATGTGGTACCACACTGAAACAGTCGATGAAACCTGGTTTCGATCAATATTTTAGAGGATAACGCAAGTTAAGTCTGGGATTGGTCTGGGATTTGACCTCATCAGACTCATACTTTCGCACACTTCACATACTTGTTGAACGGATCCTGGGTTTTTTCTGGTTTGGATCACGTAGTAATGTGGGACCACACTGAAACAGTCAATTAAACCTGGTTTCGATCAATATTTTAGAGAATAATTCATGTTAGGTCTAGGTTAGGTCTGAGATTTGCTCTCATCAGGCTCATTCTTTCGCATATTTCTCATACTTGATGGCTTGATCCTGGGCTTTTTCTGGATTGCATCACGTAGTAATGAAGTACCACACTGAAGCAGTCCATTAGACCTGCTTCCGATCAATATTTTAGAGGATAACGCATGTTAGGACTGGGTTAGGTCTAGGATTTGCCCTCATCAGGCTCATACTTTCGCATATTTCTCATACTTCATGGCTAGATCCTGGGCTTTTTCTGGATTGCATCACGTAGTAATGAAGTACAACACTGAAACAGTCAATTAAACCTGGTTTCCATCAATATCTTAGAGGATAACGCATGTTAGGTCTGGGATAGGTCTGGGATTAGCCCTCATCAGACTCATACTTTCGCACACTTCACATACTCGTTGAACAGATCCTGTGTTATTCTCTGGTTTGGATCACATAGTAATGTGGTACCACACTGAAACAATCGATTAAACCAGGTTTCGATCAATATTTTTGAGGATAACGCATGTTAGGTCTAAGTTAGGCCTGGGATTTTCACTCATCAGGCTCATACTTTCGCATTCTTCACATACTTGTTGAACGGATCCTGGGTTTTTTCAGGTTTGGATCACGTAGTAATGTGGGACCACACTGAAACAGTCAATTAAACCTGGTTTCGATCAATATTTTAGAGAATAATTCATGTTAGGTCTAGGTTAGGTCTGGGATTTGCTCTCATCAGGCTCATTCTTTCGCATATTTCTCATACTTGATGGCTAGATCCTGGGCTTTTTGTGGATTGCATCACGTAGTAATGAAGTACAACACAGAAACAGTCAATTAAACCTGGTTTCCATCAATATCTTAGAGGACAACGCAAGTTAGGTCTGGGATATGTCTGGGATTTGCCCTCATCAGGCTCATACTTTCGCGTTTTTCACATACTTGTTGAACAGATCCTGGGTTTTTTCTGGTTTGGATCACGTAGTAATGTGGGACCACACTGAAACAGTCAATTAAACCTGGTTTCGATCAATATTTTAGAGAATAATTCATGTTAGGTCTAGGTTAGGTCTGAGATTTGCTCTCATCAGGCTCATTCTTTCGCATATTTCTCATACTTGATGGCTTGATCCTGGCCTTTTTCTGGATTGCATCACGTAGTAATGAAGTACCACACTGAAGCAGTCCATTAGACCTGCTTCCGATCAATATTTTAGAGGATAACGCATGTTAGGACTGGGTTAGGTCTAGGATTTGCCCTCATCAGGCTCATACTTTCGCATATTTCTCATACTTCATGGCTGGATCCTGGGCTACTTCTGGATTGGATCACGTAGTAATGTGGTACCACACTGAAACAGTCAATTAAACCTCGTTTCCATCAATATTATTGAGGATAACGCATGTTAGATCTAGGTTAGGCCTGGGATTTTCACTCATCAGACTCATACTTTCGCATTCTTCACATACTTGTTGAACGGATCTTGGGTTTTTTTTGTTGTGGATAACGTAGTAATGAGGCACCACACTGAAACAATCAATTAAACCTGATCTTGATAAATATTTTAGAGGATAACGCATGTTAGGTCTGGGTTAGGTCTAGGATTTGCCCTCATCAGGCTCATACTTTCGCATATTTCTCATACTTCATGGCTGGATCCTGGGCTTTCTCTGGATTGCATCACGTAGTAATGAAGTACAACACTGAAACAGTCAATTAAACCTGGTTTCCATCAATATTTTAGAGGACAACGCATGTTAGGTCTAGGTTAGGCCTGGGATTTGTTCTCATCAGGGTCTTACTTTCGCATTCTTCACATACTTGTTGTACGGATCCTGGGTTTTTTCTGGTTTGGATCACGTAGTAATGTGGGACCACTCTGAAACAGTCAACTAAACCTGGTTTCGATCAATATATTAGAGAATAATTCATGTTAGGTCTAGGTTAGGTCTGGGATTTGCTCTCGTCAGGCTCATTCTTTCGCATATTTCTCATACTTGATGGCTAGATCCTGGGTTTTTTCTGGTTTGGATCACGTAGTAGTGTGGTACCACACTGAAACAGTCCATTAAACCTGGTTTGGATCAATATTTTAGAGGATAACGCATGTTAGGTCTGGGATAGGTCTGGGATTTGCCCTCATCAGACTCATACTTTCGCACACTTCACATACTCGTTGAACAGATCCTGGGCTGTTTCTGGATTGTATCACGTAGTAATGTGGTACCACGCTGAAACAGTCAATTAAACCTGGTTTCGATCAATATTTTAGAGAATAATTCATGTTAGGTCTAGGTTAGGTCTGGGATTTGCTTTCATCAGGCTCATACTTTCGCACACTTCACATACTCGTTTGACAGATCCTGGGTTATTTTCTGGATTGGATCACGTAGTAACGTGGTACCACACCGAAACAGTCAATTAAACCTGGTTTCGATCAATATTTTAGAGAATAATTCATGTTAGGTCTAGGTTAGGTCTGGGATTTGCTTTCATCAGGCTCATACTTTCGCACACTTCACATACTTGTTGAACGGATCCTGGGTTTTTTCTGGTTTGGATCACGTAGTAGTGTGGTACCACACTGAAACAGTCAATTAAACCTGATCTTGATAAATATTTTAGAGGATAACGCATGTTAGGTCTGGGTTAGGTCTAGGATTTGCCCTCATCAGGCTCATACTTTCGCATATTTCTCATACTTCATGGCTGGATCCTGGGCTTTCTCTGGATTGCATCACGTAGTAATGAAGTACAACACTGAAACAGTCAATTAAACCTGGTTTGGATCAATATTTTAGAGGATAACGCAAGTTAGGTCTGGCATAGGTCTGGGATTCGCCCTCATCAGACTCATACTTTAACGATTTTCACATACTTGTTGAACTGATCCTGAGCTTTTTCTGGTTTGGATCACGTAGTAATGTGGTACCACACTGAAACAGTCAATTAAACCTGGTTTCGATCAATATTTTAGAGAATAATTCATGTTAGGTCTAGGTTAGGTCTGGGATTTGCTTTCATCAGGCTCATACTTTCGCACACTTCACATACTCGTTTGACAGATCCTGGGTTATTTTCTGGATTGGATCACGTAGTAATGTGGTACCACACTGAAACAGTCAATTAAACCTCGTTTCCATCAATATTATTGAGGATAACGCATGTTAGATCTAGGTTAGGCCTGGGATTTTCACTCATCAGACTCATACTTTCGCATTCTTCACATACTTGTTGAACGGATCTTGGGTTTTTTTTGGTGTGGATAACGTAGTAATGAGGCACCACACTGAAACAATCAATTAAACCTGATCTTGATAAATATTTTAGAGGATAACGCATGTTAGGTCTGGGTTAGGTCTAGGATTTGCCCTCATCAGGCTCATACTTTCGCATATTTCTCATACTTCATGGCTGGATCCTGGGCTTTCTCTGGATTGCATCACGTAGTAATGAAGTACAACACTGAAACAGTCAATTAAACCTGGTTTCCATCAATATTTTAGAGGACAACGCATGTTAGGTCTAGGTTAGGCCTGGGATTTGTTCTCATCAGGGTCATACTTTCGCATTCTTCACATACTTGTTGTACGGATCCTGGGTTTTTTCTGGTTTGGATCACGTAGTAATGTGGGACCACTCTGAAACAGTCAACTAAACCTGGTTTCGATCAATATATTAGAGAATAATTCATGTTAGGTCTAGGTTAGGTCTGGGATTTGCTCTCGTCAGGCTCATTCTTTCGCATATTTCTCATACTTGATGGCTAGATCCTGGGTTTTTTCTGGTTTGGATCACGTAGTAGTGTGGTACCACACTGAAACAGTCCATTAAACCTGGTTTGGATCAATATTTTAGAGGATAACGCATGTTAGGTCTAGGTGAGGTCGGGGATTTTCACTCATCAGACTCATACTTTCGCATTCTTCACATACTTGTTGAACGGATCCTGGGTTTCTTCTGGTTTGGATCACGTAGTAATGTGGGACCACACTGAAACAGTCAATTAAACCTGGTTTCGATCAATATTTTAGAGAATAATTCATGTTAGGTCTAGGTTAGGTCTGGGATTAGCTCTCATCAGGCTCATACTTTCGCACACTTCACATACTTGTTGAACGGATCCTGGGTTTTTTCTGGTTTGGATCACGTAGTAGTGTGGTACCACACTGAAACAGTCAATTAAACCTGGTTTCGATCAATATTTTAGAGAATAATTCATGTTAGGTCTAGGTTAGGTCTGGGATTTGCTTTCATCAGGCTCATACTTTCGCACACTTCACATACTCGTTTGACAGATCCTGGGTTATTTTCTGGTTTGGATCGCATAGTAATGTGGTACCACACTGAAACAGTCGATTAAACCAGGATTCGATCAATATTTTTGAGGATAACGCATGTTAGGTCTAGGTTAGGCCTGGGATTTTAACACATCAGACTCATACTTTCGCATTCTTCACATACTTGTTGAACAGATCCTGGGTTTTTTCAGGTTTGGATCACGTAGTGGTGTAGTACCACACTGAAACAGTCCATTAAACCTGGTTTGGATCAATATTTTAGAGGATAACGCATGTTAGGTCTAGGTTAGGTCTGGGATTTTCACTCATCAGACTCATACTTTCGCATTCATCACATACTTGTTGAACGGATCCTGGGTTTTTTCTGGATTGGATCACGTAGTAATGTGGGTCCACGCTGAAACAATCAATTAAACCTGGTCTTGATAAATATTTTAGAGGATAACGCATGTTAGGTCTGGGATAGGTCTGGGATTTGCCCTCATCAGACTCATACTTTCGCACACTTCACATACTCGTTGAACAGATCCTGGGTTTTTTCTGGTTTGGATCACGTAGTAATGTGGTACCACACTAAAACAGTCGATGAAACCTAGTTTCGATCAATATTTTAGAGGATAACGCAAGTTAAGTCTGGGATTGGTCTGGGATTTTCACTCATCAGGCTCATACTTTCGCATTCTTCACATACTTGTTGAACGGATCCTGGGTTTCTTCTGGTTTGGATCACGTAGTAATGTGGGACCACACTGAAACAGTCAATTAAACCTGGTTTCGATCAATATTTTAGAGGATAACGCATGTTAGGTCTGGCATAGGTCTGGGATTCGCCCTCATCAGACTCATACTTTAACGATTTTCACATACTTGTTGAACTGATCCTGGGCTTTTTCTGGTTTGGATCACGTAGTAATGTGGTACCACACTGAAACAGTCAATTAAACCTGGTTTCGATCAATATTTCAGAGAATAATTCATGTTAGGTCTAGGTTAGGTCTGGGATTTGCTTTCATCAGGCTCATACTTTCGCACACTTCACATACTCGTTTGACAGATCCTGGGTTATTTTCTGGTTTGGATCGCATAGTAATGTGGTACCACACTGAAACAGTCGATTAAACCAGGATTCGATCAATATTTTTGAGGATAACGCATGTTAGGTCTAGGTGAGGTCTGGGATTTTCACTCATCAGACTCATACTTTCGCATTCTTCACATACTTGTTGAACGGATCCTGGGTTTCTTCTGGTTTGGATCACGTAGTAATGTGGGACCACACTGAAACAGTCAATTAAACCTGGTTTCGATCAATATTTTAGAGAATAATTCATGTTAGGTCTAGGTTAGGTCTGGGATTAGCTCTCATCAGGCTCATACTTTCGCACACTTCACATACTTGTTGAACGGATCCTGGGTTTTTTCTGGTTTGGATCACGTAGTAGTGTGGTACCACACTGAAACAGTCCATTAAACCTGGTTTGGATCAATATTTTAGAGGATAACGCATGTTAGGTCTGGGATAGGTCTGGGATTTGCCCTCATCAGACTCATACTTTCGCACACTTCACATACTCGTTGAACAGATCCTGGGCTGTTTCTGGATTGTATCACGTAGTAATGTGGTACCACGCTGAAACAGTCAATTAAACCTGGTTTCGATCAATATTTTAGAGGATAACGCAAGTTAGGTCTGGCATAGGTCTGGGATTCGCCCTCATCAGACTCATACTTTAACGATTTTCACATACTTGTTGAACTGATCCTGGGCTTTTTCTGGTTTGGATCACGTAGTAATGTGGTACCACACTGAAACAGTCAATTAAACCTGGTTTCGATCAATATTTCAGAGAATAATTCATGTTAGGTCTAGGTTAGGTCTGGGATTTGCTTTCATCAGGCTCATACTTTCGCACACTTCACATACTCGTTTGACAGATCCTGGGTTATTTTCTGGTTTGGATCGCATAGTAATGTGGTACCACACTGAAACAGTCGATTAAACCAGGATTCGATCAATATTTTTGAGGATAACGCATGTTAGGTCTAGGTTAGGCCTGGGATTTTAACACATCAGACTCATACTTTCGCATTCTTCACATACTTGTTGAACGGATCCTGGGCTATTTCTGGATTGGATCACGTAGTAATGTGGTACCACACTGAAACAATCAATTAATCCTGGTCTTGATAAATATTTTAGAGGATAACGCAAGTTAGGTCTGGGATAGGTCTGGGATTTGCCCTCATCAGGCTCATACTTTCACGTTCTTCACATACTTGTTGAACAGATCCTGGGTTTTTTCTGGTTTGGATCACGTAGTAGAGTGGTACCACACTGAAACAGTCGATTAAACCTGGTTTCGATCAATATTTTAGAGGATAACGCATGCTAGGTCTGGGTTAGGTCTAGGAGTTGCCCTCATCAGGCTCATACTTTCGCATATTTCTCATACTTCATGGCTGGATCCTGGGCTTTCCCTGGATTGCATCACGTAGTAATGAAGTACAACACTGAAACAGTCAATTAAACCTGGTTTCCATCAATATTTTAGAGGACAACGCATGTTAGGTCTAGGTTAGGCCTGGGATTTGTTCTCATCAGGGTCATACTTTCGCATTCTTCACATACTTGTTGAACGGATCCTGGGTTTTTTCTGGTTTGGATCACGTAGTAATGTGGGACCACTCTGAAACAGTCAACTAAACCTGGTTTCGACAAAATATTAGAGAATAATTCATGTCAGGTCTAGGATAGGCCTGGGATTTGCTCTCATCAGGCTCATTCTTTCGCATATTTCTCATACTTGATGGCTAGATCCTGGGTTTTTTCTGGTTTGGATCACGTAGTAGTGTGGTACCACACTGAAACAGTCCATTAAACCTGGTTTGGATCAATATTTTAGAGGATAACGCATGTTAGGTCTAGGTGAGGTCGGGGATTTTCACTCATCAGACTCATACTTTCGCATTCTTCACATACTTGTTGAACGGATCCTGGGTTTTTTCTGGTTTGGATCACGTAGTAACGTGGTACCACACTGAAACAGTCGATTAAACCTGGTTTCGATCAGTATTTTAGAGGATAACGCAACATAAGTCTGGGATAGGTCTGGGATTTGACCACATCAGACTCATACTTTCGCGTTTTTCACATACTTGTTGAACAGATCCTGGGTTTTTTCAGGTTTGGATCACGTAGTGGTGTGGTACCACACTGAAACAGTCCATTAAACCTGGTTTGGATCAATATTTTAGAGGATAACGCATGTTAGGTCTAGGTTAGGTCTGGGATTTTCACTCATCAGACTCATACTTTCGCATTCATCACATACTTGTTGAACGGATCCTGGGTTTTTTCTGGATTGGATCACATAGTAATGTGGGTCCACGCTGAAACAATCAATTAAACCTGGTCTTGATAAATATTTTAGAGGATAGCGCAAGTTAAGTCTGGGATTGGTCTGGGATTTTCACTCATCAGGCTCATACTTTCGCATTCTTCACATACTTGTTGAACGGATCCTGGGTTTCTTCTGGTTTGGATCACGTAGTAATGTGGGACCACACTGAAACAGTCAATTAAACCTGGTTTCGATCAATATTTTAGAGAATAATTCATGTTAGGTCTAGGTTAGGTCTGGGATTAGCTCTCATCAGGCTCATACTTTCGCACACTTCACATACTCGTTGAACAGATCCTGGGCTGTTTCTGGATTGTATCACGTAGTAATGTGGTACCACGCTGAAACAGTCAATTAAACCTGGTTTCGATCAATATTTTAGAGGATAACGCAAGTTAGGTCTGGCATAGGTCTGGGATTCGCCCTCATCAGACTCATACTTTCGCGATTTCCACATACTTGTTGAACTGATCCTGGGCTTTTTCTGGTTTGGATCACGTAGTAATGTGGTACCACACTGAAACAGTCAATTAAACCTGGTTTCGATCAATATTTTAGAGAATAATTCATGTTAGGTCTAGGTTATGTCTGGGATTTGCTTTCATCAGGCTCATACTTTCGCACACTTCACATACTCGTTTGACAGATCCTGGGTTATTTTCTGGTTTGCATCGCATAGTAATGTGGTACCACACTGAAACAGTCGATTAAACCAGGATTCGATCAATATTTTTGAGGATAACGCATGTTAGGTCTAGGTTAGGCCTGGGATTTTCACACATCAGACTCATACTTTCGCATTCTTCACATACTTGTTGAACTGATCCTGGGTTTTTTCTGGTTTGGATCACGTATTAATGTGGTACCACACTGAAACAGTCGATTAAACCTGGTTTCGATCAGTATTTTAGAGGATACGCAACATAAGTCTGGGATAGGTCTGGGATTTGACCTCATCAGACTCATACTTTCGCGTTTATCACATACTTGTTGAACAGATCCTGGGTTTTTTCTGGTTTGGATCACGTAGTAGTGTGGTACCACACTGAAACAGTCCATCAAACCTGCTTGCGATCAATATTTTAGAGGATAACGCATGTTAGGTCTGGGTTAGGTCTAGGATTTGCCCTCATCAGGCTCATACTTTCGCATTTTTCTCATACTTCATGGCTAGATCCTGGGCTGTTTCTGGTTTGTATCACGTAGTAGTGTGGCACCACACTGAAACAGTCAATGAAACCTGGTTTCCATCACTATTTTAGAGGACAACGCAAGTTAGGTCTAGCTAAGGCCTGAGATTTTCACTGATCAGACTCATACTTTCGCATATTTCTCATACTTGATGGCTAGATCCTGGGCTTTTTCTGGATTGCATCACGTAGTAATGTGGGACCACACTGAAACAATAAATTAAACCTGGTCTTGATAAATATTTTAGAGGATAACGCATGTTAGGTCTGGGTTAGGTCTAGGATTTGCCCTCATCAGGCTCATACTTTCGCATATTTCTCATACTTGATGGCTAGATCCTGAGCTTTTTCTGGATTGCATCACGTAGTAATGTAGTACCACACTGAAACAGTCAATGAAACCTGGTTTCCATCACTATTTTAGAGGACAACGCAAGTTAGGTCTAGCTAAGGCCTGAGATTTTCACTGATCAGACTCATACTTTCGCATATTTCTCATACTTGATGGCTAGATCCTGGGCTTTTTCTGGATTGCATCACGTAGTAATGTAGTACCACACTGAAGCAGTCGATTAAACCCGGTTTCGATCAATATTTTAGAGGATAACGCATGTTAGGTCTGGGTTAGGTCTAGGATTTGCCCTCATCAGGCTCATACTTTCGCATATTTCTCATACTTGATGGCTAGATCCTGAGCTTTTTCTGGATTGCATCACGTAGTAATGTAGTACCACACTGAAACAGTCAATGAAACCTGGTTTCCATCACTATTTTAGAGGACAACGCAAGTTAGGTCTAGCTAAGGCCTGAGATTTTCACTGATCAGACTCATACTTTCGCATATTTCTCATACTTCATGGCTAGATCGTGGGCTGTTTCTGGTTTGTATCACGTAGTAGTGTGGCACCACACTGAAACAGTCCATCAAACCTGGTTTGGATCAATATTTTAGAGGATAACGCATGTTAGGTCTAGGTTAGGTCCGGGATTATCACTCATCAGACTCATACTTTCGCATTCTTCACATACTTGTTGAACGGATCCTGGGTTTTTTCTGGTTTGGATCACGTAGTAATGTGGGACCACACTGAAACAATCAATTAAACCTGGTTTCGTTCAAAATTTTAGAGGATAACGCAAGTTAGGTCTGGGATAGGTCTGGGATTTGACCTCATCTGACTCATACTTTCGCACACTTCACATACTTGTTGAACGGATCCTGGGTTTTTTCTGGTTTGGATCACGTAGTAATATGGTACCACACTGAAACAGTCGATTAAACCTGGTTTCGTTCAAAATTTTAGAGGATAACGCAAGTTAGGTCTGGGATAGGTCTGGGATTTGACCTCATCTGACTCATACTTTCGCACACTTCACATACTCCTTGAACAGATCCTGGGTTATTTTCTGGGTTTGGATCACATAGTAATGTGGTACCACACTGAAACAGTCGATTAAACCAGGTTTCGATCAATATTTTAGAGGATAACGCATGTTAGGTCTAGGTTAGGCCTGGGATTTTCACTCATCAGACTCATACTTTCGCATTCTTCACATACTTGTTGAACGGAACCTGGGTTTTTTCTGGTTTGGATCACGTAGTAATGTGAGACCACACTGAAACAGTCAATTAAACCTGGTTTCGATCAATATTTTAGAGAATAATTCATGTTAGGTCTAGGTTAGGTCTGGGATTTGCTCTCATCAGGCTCATTCTTTCGCATATTTCTCATACATGTTGAACAGATACTGGGTATTTTCTGGTTTGGAACCCGTAGTAATGTGGGACCACACTGAAACAATAAATTAAACCTGGTCTTGATAAATATTTTAGAGGATAACGCATGTTAGGTCTGGGTTAGGTCTAGGATTTGCCCTCATCAGGCTCATACTTTCGCATATTTCTCATACTTGATGGCTAGATCCTGGGCTTTTTCTGGATTGCATCACGTAGTAATGTAGTACCACACTGAAACAGTCAATGAAACCTGGTTTCCATCACTATTTTAGAGGACAACGCAAGTTAGGTCTAGCTAAGGCCTGAGATTTTCACTGATCAGACTCATACTTTCGCATTCTTCACATACTTGTTGAACGGATCCAGGGTTTTTTCTGGTTTGGATCACGTAGTAATGTGGTACCACACTGAAGCAGTCGAGTAAACCTGGTTCCGATCAAAATTTTAGAGGATAACGCAAGTTAGGTCTGGGATAGGTCTGGGATTTGACCTCATCAGACTCATACTTTCACACACTTCACATACTCCTTGAACAGATCCTGGGTTATCTTCTGGGTTTGGATCACATAGTAATGTGGTACCACACTGAAACAGTCGATTAAACCAGGTTTCGATCAATATTTTAGAGGATAACGCATGTTAGGTCTAGGTTAGGCCTGGGATTTTAACTCATCAGACTCATACTTTCGCATTCATCACATACTTGTTGAACGGAACCTGGGTTTTTTCTGGTTTGGATCACGTAGTAATGTGGGACCACACTGAAACAGTCAATTAAACCTGGTTTCGATCAATATTTTAGAGAATAATTCATGTTAGGTCTAGGTTAGGTCTGGGATTTGCTCTCATCAGGCTCTTTCTTTCGCATATTTCTCATACATGTTGAACAGATACTGGGTTTTTTCTGGTTTGGAACCCGTAGTAATGTGGGACCACACTGAAACAATAAATTAAACCTGGTCTTGATAAATATTTTAGAGGATAACGCATGTTAGGTCTGGGTTAGGTCTAGGATTTGCCCTCATCAGGCTCATACTTTCGCATATTTCTCATACTTGATGGCTAGATCCTGGGCTTTTTCTGGATTGCATCACGTAGTAATGTAGTACCACACTGAAACAGTCAATGAAACCTGGTTTCCATCACTATTTTAGAGGACAACGCAAGTTAGGTCTAGCTAAGGCCTGAGATTTTCACTGATCAGACTCATACTTTCGCATTCTTCAGATACTTGTTGAACGGATCCTGGGTTTTTTCTGGTTTGGATCACGTAGTAATGTGGTACCACACTGAAACAGTCGAGTAAACCTGGTTTCGATCAAAATTTTAGAGGCTATCGCAAGTTAGGTCTGGGATAGGTCTGGGATTTGACCTCATCAGACTCATACTTTCACACACTTCACATACTCCTTGAACAGATCCTGGGTTATTTTCTGGGTTGGATCACATGGTAATGTGGTACCACACTGAAACAGTCGATTAAACCAGGTTTCGATCAATATTTTAGAGGATAACGCATGTTAGGTCTAGGTTAGGCCTGGGATTTTCACTCATCAGACTCATACTTTCGCATTCTTCACATACTTGTTGAACGGAGCCTGGGTTTTTTCTGGTTTGGATCACGTAGTAATGTGGGACCACACTGAAACAGTCAATAAAACCTGGTTTCGATCAATATTTTAGAGAATAATTCATGTTAGGTCTAGGTTAGGTCTGGGATTTGCTCTCGTCAGGCTCATACTTTCGCAATCTTCACATACTTGTTGAACGGATCCTGGGTTTTTTCTGGTTTGGATCACGTAGTAATGTGGGACCACACTGAAACAATCAATTAAACCTGGTCTTGATAAATATTTTAGAGGATAACGCATGTTAGGTCTGGGTTAGGTCTAGGATTTCCCCTCATCAGGCTCATACTTTCGCATATTTCTCATACTTCATGGCTAGATCCTGGGCTGTTTCTGGATTGTATCACGTAGTAATGTGGTACCACGCTGAAACAGTCAATTAAACCTTGTTTCGATCAATATTTTAGAGGATAACGCAAGTTAGGTCTAGGATAGGTCTAGGATTTGCCCTCATCAGGCTCTTACTTTCGTATATTTCTCATACTTCATGGCTAGATCCTGGGCTATTTCTGGATTGGATCACGTAGTAAAGTGGTACCAGACTGAAACATTCAATGAAACCTTGTCTGGATAAATATTTTAGAGGATAACGCATCTTAGGTCTGGGTTAGGTCTAAGATTTGCCCTCATCAGGCTCACAGTTTCGCGTTTTTCGCATACTTGTTGAACAGATCCTGGGTTTTGTCTTGTTCGGATCACGAAGTAGTGTGGTACCACACTGAAACAGTCCATTAAAGCTGGTTTCGCTCAATATTTTAGAGGATAACGCATGTTAGGTCTAGGTTAGGTCTGGGACTTGCTCTCATCAGGCTCATTCTTTCGCATATTTCTCATACTTGATGGCTAGATCCTGGGCTTTTTCTGGATTGCATCACGTAGTAATGTAGTACCACACTGAAACAGTCAATGAAACCTGGTTTCCATCACTATTTTAGAGGACAACGCAAGTTAGGTCTAGCTAAGGCCTGAGATTTTCACTCATTTGACTCATACTTTCGCACACTTCACATACTTGTTGAACGGATCCTGGGTTTTTTCTGGTTTGGATCACGTAGTAATATGGTACCACACTGAAACAGTCGATTAAACCTGGTTTCGTTCAAAATTTTAGAGGATAACGCAAGTTAGGTCTGGGATAGGTCTGGGATTTGACCTCATCTGACTCATACTTTCGCACACTTCACATACTCCTTGAACAGATCCTGGGTTATTTTCTGGGTTTGGATCACATAGTAATGTGGTACCACACTGAAACAGTCGATTAAACCAGGTTTCGATCAATATTTTAGAGGATAACGCATGTTAGGTCTAGGTTAGGCCTGGGATTTTCACTCATCAGACTCATACTTTCGCATTCTTCACATACTTGTTGAACGGAACCTGGGTTTTTTCTGGTTTGGATCACGTAGTAATGTGAGACCACACTGAAACAGTCAATTAAACCTGGTTTCGATCAATATTTTAGAGAATAATTCATGTTAGGTCTAGGTTAGGTCTGGGATTTGCTCTCATCAGGCTCATTCTTTCGCATATTTCTCATACATGTTGAACAGATACTGGGTATTTTCTGGTTTGGAACCCGTAGTAATGTGGGACCACACTGAAACAATAAATTAAACCTGGTCTTGATAAATATTTTAGAGGATAACGCATGTTAGGTCTGGGTTAGGTCTAGGATTTGCCCTCATCAGGCTCATACTTTCGCATATTTCTCATACTTGATGGCTAGATCCTGGGCTTTTTCTGGATTGCATCACGTAGTAATGTAGTACCACACTGAAACAGTCAATGAAACCTGGTTTCCATCACTATTTTAGAGGACAACGCAAGTTAGGTCTAGCTAAGGCCTGAGATTTTCACTGATCAGACTCATACTTTCGCATTCTTCACATACTTGTTGAACGGATCCAGGGTTTTTTCTGGTTTGGATCACGTAGTAATGTGGTACCACACTGAAGCAGTCGAGTAAACCTGGTTCCGATCAAAATTTTAGAGGATAACGCAAGTTAGGTCTGGGATAGGTCTGGGATTTGACCTCATCAGACTCATACTTTCACACACTTCACATACTCCTTGAACAGATCCTGGGTTATCTTCTGGGTTTGGATCACATAGTAATGTGGTACCACACTGAAACAGTCGATTAAACCAGGTTTCGATCAATATTTTAGAGGATAACGCATGTTAGGTCTAGGTTAGGCCTGGGATTTTAACTCATCAGACTCATACTTTCGCATTCATCACATACTTGTTGAACGGAACCTGGGTTTTTTCTGGTTTGGATCACGTAGTAATGTCGGACCACACTGAAACAGTCAATTAAACCTGGTTTCGATCAATATTTTAGAGAATAATTCATGTTAGGTCTAGGTTAGGTCTGGGATTTGCTCTCATCAGGCTCTTTCTTTCGCATATTTCTCATACATGTTGAACAGATACTGGGTTTTTTCTGGTTTGGAACCCGTAGTAATGTGGGACCACACTGAAACAATAAATTAAACCTGGTCTTGATAAATATTTTAGAGGATAACGCATGTTAGGTCTGGGTTAGGTCTAGGATTTGCCCTCATCAGGCTCATACTTTCGCATATTTCTCATACTTGATGGCTAGATCCTGGGCTTTTTCTGGATTGCATCACGTAGTAATGTAGTACCACACTGAAACAGTCAATGAAACCTGGTTTCCATCACTATTTTAGAGGACAACGCAAGTTAGGTCTAGCTAAGGCCTGAGATTTTCACTGATCAGACTCATACTTTCGCATTCTTCAGATACTTGTTGAACGGATCCTGGGTTTTTTCTGGTTTGGAACCCGTAGTAATGTGGGACCACACTGAAACAATAAATTAAACCTGGTCTTGATAAATATTTTAGAGGATAACGCATGTTAGGTCTGGGTTAGGTCTAGGATTTGCCCTCATCAGGCTCATACTTTCGCATATTTCTCATACTTGATGGCTAGATCCTGGGCTTTTTCTCGATTGCATCACGTAGTAATGTAGTACCACACTGAAACAGTCAATGAAACCTGGTTTCCATCACTATTTTAGAGGACAACGCAAGTTAGGTCTAGCTAAGGCCTGAGATTTTCACTGATCAGACTCATACTTTCGCATTCTTCACATACTTGTTGAACGGATCCAGGGTTTTTTCTGGTTTGGATCACGTAGTAATGTGGGACCACACTGAAACAGTCAATTAAACCTGGTTTCGATCAATATTTTAGAGAATAATTCATGTTAGGTCTAGGTTAGGTCTGGGATTAGCTCTCATCAGGCTCATACTTTCGCACACTTCACATACTCGTTGAACAGATCCTGGGCTGTTTCTGGATTGTATCACGTAGTAATGTGGTACCACGCTGAAACAGTCAATTAAACCTGGTTTCGATCAATATGTTAGAGGATAACGCAAGTTAGGTCTGGCATAGGTCTGGGATTCGCCCTCATCAGACTCATACTTTCGCGATTTCCACATACTTGTTGAACTGATCCTGGGCTTTTTCTGGTTTGGATCACGTAGTAATGTGGTACCACACTGAAACAGTCAATTAAACCTGGTTTCGATCAATATTTTAGAGAATAATTCATGTTAGGTCTAGGTTATGTCTGGGATTTGCTTTCATCAGGCTCATACTTTCGCACACTTCACATACTCGTTTGACAGATCCTGGGTTATTTTCTGGTTTGGATCGCATAGTAATGTGGTACCACACTGAAACAGTCGATTAAACCAGGATTCGATCAATATTTTTGAGGATAACGCATGTTAGGTCTAGGTTAGGCCTGGGATTTTCACACATCAGACTCATACTTTCGCATTCTTCACATACTTGTTGAACTGATCCTGGGTTTTTTCTGGTTTGGATCACGTATTAATGTGGTACCACACTGAAACAGTCGATTAAACCTGGTTTCGATCAGTATTTTAGAGGATACGCAACATAAGTCTGGGATAGGTCTGGGATTTGACCTCATCAGACTCATACTTTCGCGTTTATCACATACTTGTTGAACAGATCCTGGGTTTTTTCTGGTTTGGATCACGTAGTAGTGTGGTACCACACTGAAACAGTCCATCAAACCTGCTTGCGATCAATATTTTAGAGGATAACGCATGTTAGGTCTGGGTTAGGTCTAGGATTTGCCCTCATCAGGCTCATACTTTCGCATATTTCTCATACTTCATGGCTAGATCCTGGGCTGTTTCTGGTTTGTATCACGTAGTAGTGTGGCACCACACTGAAACAGTCAATGAAACCTGGTTTCCATCACTATTTTAGAGGACAACGCAAGTTAGGTCTAGCTAAGGCCTGAGATTTTCACTGATCAGACTCATACTTTCGCATATTTCTCATACTTGATGGCTAGATCCTGGGCTTTTTCTGGATTGCATCACGTAGTAATGTGGGACCACACTGAAACAATAAATTAAACCTGGTCTTGATAAATATTTTAGAGGATAACGCATGTTAGGTCTGGGTTAGGTCTAGGATTTGCCCTCATCAGGCTCATACTTTCGCATATTTCTCATACTTGATGGCTAGATCCTGAGCTTTTTCTGGATTGCATCACGTAGTAATGTAGTACCACACTGAAACAGTCAATGAAACCTGGTTTCCATCACTATTTTAGAGGACAACGCAAGTTAGGTCTAGCTAAGGCCTGAGATTTTCACTGATCAGACTCATACTTTCGCATATTTCTCATACTTGATGGCTAGATCCTGGGCTTTTTCTGGATTGCATCACGTAGTAATGTAGTACCACACTGAAGCAGTCGATTAAACCCGGTTTCGATCAATATTTTAGAGGATAACGCATGTTAGGTCTGGGTTAGGTCTAGGATTTGCCCTCATCAGACTCATACTTTCACACACTTCACATACTCCTTGAACAGATCCTGGGTTATTTTCTGGGTTGGATCACATGGTAATGTGGTACCACACTGAAACAGTCGATTAAACCAGGTTTTGATCAATATTTTAGAGGATAACGCATGTTAGGTCTAGGTTAGGCCTGGGATTTTCACTCATCAGACTCATACTTTCGCATTCTTCACATACTTGTTGAACGGAGCCTGGGTTTTTTCTGGTTTGGATCACGTAGTAATGTGGGACCACACTGAAACAGTCAATAAAACCTGGTTTCGATCAATATTTTAGAGAATAATTCATGTTAGGTCTAGGTTAGGTCTGGGATTTGCTCTCATCAGGCTCATACTTTCGCAATCTTCACATACTTGTTGAACGGATCCTGGGTTTTTTCTGGTTTGGATCACGTAGTAATGTGGGACCACACTGAAACAATCAATTAAACCTGGTCTTGATAAATATTTTAGAGGATAACGCATGTTAGGTCTGGGTTAGGTCTAGGATTTCCCCTCATCAGGCTCATACTTTCGCATATTTCTCATACTTCATGGCTAGATCCTGGGCTGTTTCTGGATTGTATCACGTAGTAATGTGGTACCACGCTGAAACAGTCAATTAAACCTTGTTTCGATCAATATTTTAGAGGATAACGCAAGTTAGGTCTAGGATAGGTCTAGGATTTGCCCTCATCAGGCTCTTACTTTCGTATATTTCTCATACTTCATGGCTAGATCCTGGGCTATTTCTGGATTGGATCACGTAGTAAAGTGGTACCAGACTGAAACATTCAATGAAACCTTGTCTGGATAAATATTTTAGAGGATAACGCATCTTAGGTCTGGGTTAGGTCTAAGATTTGCCCTCATCAGGCTCACAGTTTCGCGTTTTTCGCATACTTGTTGAACAGATCCTGGGTTTTGTCTTGTTCGGATCACGAAGTAGTGTGGTACCACACTGAAACAGTCCATTAAAGCTGGTTTCGCTCAATATTTTAGAGGATAACGCATGTTAGGTCTAGGTTAGGTCTGGGACTTGCTCTCATCAGGCTCATTCTTTCGCATATTTCTCATACTTGATGGCTAGATCCTGGGCTTTTTCTGGATTGCATCACGTAGTAATGTAGTACCACACTGAAACAGTCAATGAAACCTGGTTTCCATCACTATTTTAGAGGACAACGCAAGTTAGGTCTAGCTAAGGCCTGAGATTTTCACTCATCTGACTCATACTTTCGCACACTTCACATACTTGTTGAACGGATCCTGGGTTTTTTCTGGTTTGGATCACGTAGTAATATGGTACCACACTGAAACAGTCGATTAAACCTGGTTTCGTTCAAAATTTTAGAGGATAACGCAAGTTAGGTCTGGGATAGGTCTGGGATTTGACCTCATCTGACTCATACTTTCGCACACTTCACATACTCCTTGAACAGATCCTGGGTTATTTTCTGGGTTTGGATCACATAGTAATGTGGTACCACACTGAAACAGTCGATTAAACCAGGTTTCGATCAATATTTTAGAGGATAACGCATGTTAGGTCTAGGTTAGGCCTGGGATTTTCACTCATCAGACTCATACTTTCGCATTCTTCACATACTTGTTGAACGGAACCTGGGTTTTTTCTGGTTTGGATCACGTAGTAATGTGAGACCACACTGAAACAGTCAATTAAACCTGGTTTCGATCAATATTTTAGAGAATAATTCATGTTAGGTCTAGGTTAGGTCTGGGATTTGCTCTCATCAGGCTCATTCTTTCGCATATTTCTCATACATGTTGAACAGATACTGGGTATTTTCTGGTTTGGAACCCGTAGTAATGTGGGACCACACTGAAACAATAAATTAAACCTGGTCTTGATAAATATTTTAGAGGATAACGCATGTTAGGTCTGGGTTAGGTCTAGGATTTGCCCTCATCAGGCTCATACTTTCGCATATTTCTCATACTTGATGGCTAGATCCTGGGCTTTTTCTGGATTGCATCACGTAGTAATGTAGTACCACACTGAAACAGTCAATGAAACCTGGCTTCCATCACTATTTTAGAGGACAACGCAAGTTAGGTCTAGCTAAGGCCTGAGATTTTCACTGATCAGACTCATACTTTCGCATTCTTCACATACTTGTTGAACGGATCCAGGGTTTTTTCTGGTTTGGATCACGTAGTAATGTGGTACCACACTGAAGCAGTCGAGTAAACCTGGTTCCGATCAAAATTTTAGAGGATAACGCAAGTTAGGTCTGGGATAGGTCTGGGATTTGACCTCATCAGACTCATACTTTCACACACTTCACATACTCCTTGAACAGATCCTGGGTTATCTTCTGGGTTTGGATCACATAGTAATGTGGTACCACACTGAAACAGTCGATTAAACCAGGTTTCGATCAATATTTTAGAGGATAACGCATGTTAGGTCTAGGTTAGGCCTGGGATTTTAACTCATCAGACTCATACTTTCGCATTCATCACATACTTGTTGAACGGAACCTGGGTTTTTTCTGGTTTGGATCACGTAGTAATGTGGGACCACACTGAAACAGTCAATTAAACCTGGTTTCGATCAATATTTTAGAGAATAATTCATGTTAGGTCTAGGTTAGGTCTGGGATTTGCTCTCATCAGGCTCTTTCTTTCGCATATTTCTCATACATGTTGAACAGATACTGGGTTTTTTCTGGTTTGGAACCCGTAGTAATGTGGGACCACACTGAAACAATAAATTAAACCTGGTCTTGATAAATATTTTAGAGGATAACGCATGTTAGGTCTGGGTTAGGTCTAGGATTTGCCCTCATCAGGCTCATACTTTCGCATATTTCTCATACTTGATGGCTAGATCCTGGGCTTTTTCTGGATTGCATCACGTAGTAATGTAGTACCACACTGAAACAGTCAATGAAACCTGGTTTCCATCACTATTTTAGAGGACAACGCAAGTTAGGTCTAGCTAAGGCCTGAGATTTTCACTGATCAGACTCATACTTTCGCATTCTTCAGATACTTGTTGAACGGATCCTGGGTTTTTTCTGGTTTGGATCACGTAGTAAAGTGGTACCACACTGAAACAGTCGAGTAAACCTGGTTTCGATCAAAATTTTAGAGGATATCGCAAGTTAGGTCTGGGATAGGTCTGGGATTTGACCTCATCAGACTCATACTTTCACACACTTCACATACTCCTTGAACAGATCCTGGGTTATTTTCTGGGTTGGATCACATGGTAATGAGGTACCACACTGAAACAGTCGATTAAACCAGGTTTCGATCAATATTTTAGAGGATAACGCATGTTAGGTCTAGGTTAGGCCTGGGATTTTCACTCATCAGACTCATACTTTCGCATTCTTCACATACTTGTTGAACGGAGCCTGGGTTTTTTCTGGTTTGGATCACGTAGTAATGTGGGACCACACTGAAACAGTCAATAAAACCTGGTTTCGATCAATATTTTAGAGAATAATTCATGTTAGGTCTAGGTTAGGTCTGGGATTTGCTCTCATCAGGCTCATACTTTCGCAATCTTCACATACTTGTTGAACGGATCCTGGGTTTTTTCTGGTTTGGATCACGTAGTAATGTGGGACCACACTGAAACAATCAATTAAACCTGGTCTTGATAAATATTTTAGAGGATAACGCATGTTAGGTCTGGGTTAGGTCTAGGATTTCCCCTAATCAGGCTCATACTTTCGCATATTTCTCATACTTCATGGCTAGATCCTGGGCTGTTTCTGGATTGTATCACGTAGTAATGTGGTACCACGCTGAAACAGTCAATTAAACCTTGTTTCGATCAATATTTTAGAGGATAACGCAAGTTAGGTCTAGGATAGGTCTAGGATTTGCCCTCATCAGGCTCTTACTTTCGTATATTTCTCATACTTCATGGCTAGATCCTGGGCTATTTCTGGATTGGATCACGTAGTAAAGTGGTACCAGACTGAAACATTCAATGAAACCTTGTCTGGATAAATATTTTAGAGGATAACGCATCTTAGGTCTGGGTTAGGTCTAAGATTTGCCCTCATCAGGCTCACAGTTTCGCGTTTTTCGCATACTTGTTGAACAGATCCTGGGTTTTGTCTTGTTCGGATCACGAAGTAGTGTGGTACCACACTGAAACAGTCCATTAAAGCTGGTTTCGCTCAATATTTTAGAGGATAACGCATGTTAGGTCTAGGTTAGGTCTGGGACTTGCTCTCATCAGGCTCATTCTTTCGCATATTTCTCATACTTGATGGCTAGATCCTGGGCTTTTTCTGGATTGCATCACGTAGTAATGTAGTACCACACTGAAACAGTCAATGAAACCTGGTTTCCATCACTATTTTAGAGGACAACGCAAGTTAGGTCTAGCTAAGGCCTGAGATTTTCACTCATCAGACACATACTTTCGTATTCTTCACAAACTTGTTGAACGGATCCAGGGTTTTTTCTGGTCTGGATCACGTTAAATGTGGGACCTCACTGAAACAGTCAATTAAACCTGGTTTCGACCAATATTTTAGAGAATAATTCATGTTAGTTCTAGGTTAGGTCTGGGATTTGCTCTCATCAGGCTCATTCTTTCGCATATTTCTCATACTTGATGGCTAGATCCTGGGCTTTTTCTGGATTGCATCACGTAGTAATGAAGTACAACAATGGAACAGTCAATTAAACCTGGTTTCCATCAATATCTTAGAGGACAACGCAAGTTAGGTCTGGGATAGGTCTGGGATTTGCCCTCATCAGGCTCATACTTTCGCGTTTTTCACATACTTTTTGAACAGATCCTGGGTTTTTTCTGGTTTGGATCACGTAGTAGTGTGGTACCACACTGAAACAGTCCATTAAACCTGGTTTGGATCAATATTTTAGAGGATAACGCAAGTTAGGTCTGGGATAGGTCTGGGATTTGCCCTCATCAGGCTCATACTTTCGCGTTTTTCACATACTCGTTGAACAGATCCTGGGTTTTTCCTGGTTTGGATCACGTAGTAGTGTGGTACCACACTGAAACAGTCCATTAAACCTGGTTTGGATCAATATTTTAGAGGACAACGCATGTTAGGTCTAGGTTAGGTCTGGGATTTTCAATCATCAGACTCATACTTTCGCATTCTTCACATACTTGTTGAACGGATCCTGGGCTTTTCCTGGATTGCATCACGTAGTAATGAAGTACAACACTGAAACAGTCAATTAAATCTGGTTTCGATCAATATTTATGAGCATAACGCATGTTAGGTCTAGGTTAGCCCTGGGATTTTCACCCATCAGACTCATACTTTCGCATTCTTCACATACTTGTTGAACTGATCCTGGGTTTTTTCTGGTTTGGATCACGTAGTAATATGGTGCCACACTGAAACAGTCGATTAAACCTGGTTTCGATCAATATTTTAGAGGATAACGCATGTTAGCACTAGGTTAGCCCTGGGATTTTCACTCTTCAGACTCATACTTTCGCATTCTTCACATACTTGTTGAACGGATCCTGGGTTTTTTCTGGTTTGGATCACGTAGTAATATGGTACCACACTGAAACAGTCGATTAAACCTGGTTTCGATCAAAATTTTAGAGGATAACGCATGTTAGGTCTAGGTTAGCCGTGGGATTTTCACTCATCAGACTCATACTTTCGCATTCTTCACATACTTGTTGAACGGAACCTGGGTTTTTTCTGGTTTGGATCACGTAGTAATGTGGGACCACACTGAAACAGTCAATTAAACCTGGTTTCGATCAATATTTTAGAGAATAATTCATGTTAGGTCACTGAAACAGTCGATTAAACCTGATTTCGATCAATATTTTAGAGGATAACGCATGTTAGGTCTAGGTTAGGTCTGGGATTTTCACTCATCAGACTCATACATTCGCATTCTTCACATACTTGTTGAACGGATCCTGGGTTTTTTCTGGGTTGGATCACATAGTAATGTGGTACCACACTGAAACAGTCGATTAAACCAGGTTTCGATCAATATTTTGGAGGATAACGCATGTTAGGTCTAAGTTAGGCCTGGGATTTTCACTCATCAGACTCATACTTTCGCATTCTTCACATACTTGTTGAACGGAGCCTGGGTTTTTTCTGGTTTGGATCACGTAGTAATGTGGGACCACACTGAAACAGTCAATAAAACCTGGTTTCGATCAATATTTTAGAGAATAATTCATGTTAGGTCTAGGTTAGGTCTGGGATTTGCTCTCATCAGGCTCATACTTTCGCCTTCTTCACATACTTGTTGAACGGATCCTGGGTTTTTTCTGGTTTGGAACCCGTAGTAATGTGGGACCACAGTGAAACAATAAATTAAACCTGGTCTTGATAAATATTTTAGAGGATAACGCATGTTAGGTCTGGGTTAGGTCTAGGATTTCCCCTCATCAGGCTCATACTTTCGCATATTTCTCATACTTCATGGCTAGATCCTGGGCTGTTTCTGGATTGTATCACGTAGTAATGTGGTACCACGCTGAAACAGTCAATTAAACCTTGTTTCGATCAATATTTTAGAGGATAACGCAAATTAGGTCTAGGATAGGTCTAGGATTTGCCCTCATCAGGCTCTTACTTTCGTATATTTCTCATACTTCATGGCTAGATCCTGGGCTATTTCTGGATTGGATCACGTAGTAAAGTGGTACCAGACTGAAACATTCAATGAAACCTTGTCTGGATAAATATTTTAGAGGATAATGCATCTTAGGTCTGGGTTAGGTCTAAGATTTGCCCTCATCAGGCTCACAGTTTCGCGTTTTTCACATACTTGTTGAACAGATCCTGGGTTTTGTCTTGTTCGGATCACGAAGTAGTGTGGTACCACACTGAAACAGTCCATTAATGCTGGTTTGGATCAATATTTTAGAGGATAACGCAAGTTAGGTCTGGGGTAGGTCTGGGATTTGCCCTCATCAGGCTCATACTTTCGCGTTTTTCACATACTCGTTGAACAGATCCTGGGTTTTTCCTGGTTTGGATCACGTAGTAATGAAGTACAACACTGAAACAGTCAATTAAATCTGGTTTCCATCAATATTTTAGAGGACAACGCATGTTAGGTCTAGGTTAGGCCAGGGATTTGCCCTCATCAGGGTCATACATTCGCTGTTTTAACATACATGTTGGCCTGATCGAGGGTTTTTTCTGCTTTGGATCACGTAGTAAAGTGGTACCACACTGAAACAGTCGATTAAACCAGGTTTCGATCAATATTTATGAGCATAACGCATGTTAGGTCTAGGTTAGCCCTGGGATTTTCACCCATCAGACTCATACTTTCGCATTCTTCACATACTTGTTGAACTGATCCTGGGTTTTTTCTGGTTTGGATCACGTAGTAATATGGTGCCACACTGAAACAGTCGATTAAACCTGGTTTCGATCAATATTTTAGAGGATAACGCATGTTAGGTCTAGGTTAGCCCTGGGATTTTCACTCTTCAGACTCATACTTTCGCATTCTTCACATACTTGTTGTACAGATCCTGGGTTTTTTCTGGTTTGGATCACGTAGTAGTGTGGTACCACACTGAAACAGTCCATTAAACCTGGTTTGGATCAATATTTTAGAGGACAACGCATGTTAGGTCTAGGTTAGGTCTGGGATTTTCAATCACCAGACTCATACTTTCGCATTCTTCACATATTTGTTGAACGGATCCTGGGTTTTTTCTGGTTTGGAACCCGTAGTAATGTGGGACCACACTGAGACAATAAATTAAACCTGGTCTTGATAAATATTTTAGAGGATAACGCATGTAAGGTCTGGGTTAGGTCTAGAATTTCCCCTCATCAGGCTCATACTTTCGCATATTTCTCATACTTCATGGCTAGATCCGGGGCTGTTTCTGGATTGTATCACGTAGTAATGTGGTACCACGCAGAAACAGTCAATTAAACCTGGTTTCCATCACTATTTTAGAGGACAACGCAAGTTAGGTCTAGCTAAGGCCTGAGATTTTCACTGATCAGACTCATACTTTCGCATTCTTCACAAACTTGCTGAACGGATCCCGGGTTTTTTCTGGTTTAGATCACGTAGTAATGTGGTACCACACTGAAACAGTCAATGAAACCTGGTTTCGATCAATATTTTAGAGGTTAACGAAAGTTATGTCAAGTTCAGGTCTGGGATTTGCCCTAATCAGACTCATACTTTCGCATACTTCACATACTTGTTGAACAGATCCTGGGTTTTTTCTGGTTTGGATCACGTAGTAATGTGGTACCACATTGTAACAGTCAATTAAACCTGGTTTCGATCAATATTTTAGAGAATAATTCATGTTAGGTCTAGGTTAGGTCTGGGACTTGCTCTCATCAGGCTCATTCTTTCGCATATTTCTCATACTTGATGGCTAGATCCTGGGCTTTTTCTGGATTGCATCACGTAGTAATGCAGTACCACACTGAAACAGTCAATGAAACCTGGTTTCCATCACTATTTTAGAGGACAACGCAAGTTAGGTCTAGCTAAGGCCTGAGATTTTCACTGATCAGACTCATACTTTCGCATTCTTCACAAACTTGCTGAACGGATCCCGGGTTTTTTCTGGTTTAGATCACGTAGTAATGTGGTACCACACTGAAACAGTCAATTAAACCTGGTTTCGATCAATATTTTAGAGAATAATTCATGTTAGGTCTAGGTTAGGTCTGGGATTTGCTCTCATCAGGCTCATTCTTTTGCATATTTCTCATACTTGATGGCTAGATCCTGGGCTTTTTCTGGATTGCATCACGTAGTAATGAAGTACAACGCTGAAACAGTCAATTAAACCTGGTTTCCATCAATATCTTAGAGGACAACGCAAGTTAGGTCTGGGATATGTCTGGGATTTGCCCTCATCAGGCTCATACTTTCACGTTTTTCACATACTTGTTGAACAGATCCTGGGTTTTTTCTGGTTTGGATCACGTAGTAGTGTGGTACCACACTGAAACAGTCGATTAAACCAGGTTTCGATCAATATTTTAGGGGATAACGCATGTTAGGTCTAGGTTAGGCCTGGGATTTTCACTCATCAGACTCATACTTTCGCATTCTTCACATACTTGTTGAACGGAGCCTGGGTTTTTTCTGGTTTGGATCACGTAGTAATGTGGGACCACACTGAAACAGTCAATAAAACCTGGTTTCGATCAATATTTTAGAGAATAATTCATGTTAGGTCTAGGTTAGGTCTGGGATTTGCTCTCATCAGGCTCATACTTTCGCCTTCTTCACATACTTGTTGAACGGATCCTGGGTTTTTTCTGGTTTGGAACCCGTAGTAATGTGGGACCACACTGAAACAATAAATTAAACCTGGTCTCGATAAATATTTTAGAGGATAACGCATGTTAGGTCTGGGTTAGGTCTAGGATTTCCCCTCATCAGGCTCATACTTTCGCATATTTCTCATACTTCATGGCTAGATCCTGGGCTGTTTCTGGATTGTATCACGTTGTAATGTGGTACCACGATGAAACAGTCAATTAAACCTTGTTTCGATCAATATTTTAGAGGATAACGCAAGTTAGGTCTAGGATAGGTCTAGGATTTGCCCTCATCAGGGTCATACTTTCGTAGTTTTAACATGCATGTTGACCTGATCGAGGGTTTTTTCTGCTTTGGATCACGTAGTAAAGTGGTACCACAACTAAAACAGTCAATTAAACCTGGTTTCGATCACTATTTTAGAGGATAACGCAAGTTAGGTCTGGGATAGGTCTGGGATTAGCCCTCATCAGACTCATGCTTTCGCATTCTTCACATACTTGTTGACCTGATCGAGGGTTTTTTCTGCTTTGGATCACGTAGTAAAGTGGTACCACACTAAAACAGTCAATGAAACCTGGTTTCGATCAATATTTTAGAGGTTAACGAAAGTTATGTCAAGTTTAGGTCTGGGATTTGCCCTAATCAGACTCATACTTTCGCACACTTCACATACTTGTTTAACAGATCCTGGGTTTTTTCTGGTTTGGGTCACGTAGTAATGTGGTACCACACTGAAACAGTCGATTAAACCAGGTTTCGATCAATATTTTTGAGGATAACGCATGTTAGGACTAGGTTAGGCCTGGGATTTTCACTCATCAGACACATACTTTCGCATTCTTCACATACTTGTTGAACGGATCCAGGGTTTTTTCTGGTTTGGATCACGTAGTAATGTGGGTCCACACTGAAACAGTCAATTAAACCTGGTTTCGATCAATATTTTAGAGAATAATCCATGTTAGGTCTAGGTTAGGTCTGGGATTTGCTCTCATCAGGCTCATTCTTTCGCATATTTCTCATACTTGATGGCTAGATCCTTGGCTTTTTCTGGATTGCATTTCGTAGTAATGAAGTACAACACTGAAACAGTCAATTAAACCTGGTTTCCATCAATACCTTAGAGGAAAACGCAAGTTAGGTCTGGGATATGTCTGGGATTTGCCCTCATCAGGCACATACTTTTGCGTTATTCACATACTTGTTGAACAGATCCTGGGTTTTTTCTGGTTTGGATCACGTAGTAGTGTGGTACCACACTGAAACAGTCCATTAAACCTGGTTTGGATCAATATTTTAGAGGATAACGCATGTTAGGTCTAGGTTAGATCTGGGATTTGCCCTAATCAGACTCATACTTTCGCATACTTCACATACTTGTTTAACAGATCCTGGGTTTTTTCTGGTTTGGGTCACGTAGTAATGTGGTACCACACTGAAACAGTCGATTAAACCAGGTTTCGATCAATATTTTTGAGGATAACTCATGTTAGGACTAGGTTAGGCCTGGGATTTTCATTCATCAGACACATACTTTCGCATTCTTCACATACTTGTTGAACGGATCCTGGGTTTTTTCTGGTTTGGATCACGTAGTAATGTGGGTCCACACTGAAACAGACAATTAAACCTGGTTTCGATCAATATTTTAGAGAATAATTCATGTTAGGTCTAGGTTAGGTCTGGGATTTGCTCTCATCAGGCTCATTCCTTCGCATATTTCTCATACTTGATGGCTAGATCCTGGGCTTTTTCTGGATTGCATCACGTAGTAATGTGGGACCACACTGAAACAGTCCATTAAACCTGGTTTGGATCAATATTTTAGAGGACAACGCATGTTAGGTCTAGGTTAGGTCTGGGATTTTCACTCATCAGACTCATACTTTCGCATTCTTCACATACTTGTTGAACGGATCCTGGGTTTTTTCTGGTTTGGAACCCGTAGTAATGTGGTACCACACTGAAACATTCAATTAAACCTGGTCTTGATAAATATTTTAGAGAATAACGCATGTTAGGTCTGGGTTAGTTCTAGGATTTGCCCTCATCAGGCTCATACTTTCGCATATTTCTCATATCTTCATGGCTAGATCCTGGGCTGTTTCTGCATTGTATCACGTAGTAATGTGGTACCACGCTGAAACAATCAATTAAACCTGGTTTCGATCAATATTTTTGAGGATAACGCATGTTAGGTCTAGGTTAGGCCTGGGATTTTCACTCATCAGACTCATACTTTCGCATTCTTCATATACTTGTAGAACGGATCCTGGGTTGTTTCTGGTTTGGATCACGTAGTAATGTGGTACCACACTGAAACAGTCGATTAAACCTGGTTTCGCTCAATATTTTAGAGGATAACGCATGTTAGGTCTAGGTCAGGCCTGGGATTTTCACTCATCAGACTCATACTTTCGCATTCTTCACATACTTGTTGAACGGATCCTGGGTTTTTTCTGGTTTGGATCACGTAGTAATGTGGTACCACACTGAAACAGTCAATTAAACCTGGTTTCGATCAATATTTTAGAGAATAATTCATGTTAGGTCTAGGTTAGGTCTGGGATTTGCTCTCATCAGGCTCATACTTTCGCAATCTTCACATACTTGTTGAACGGATCCTGGGTTTTTTCTGGTTTGGATCACGTAGTAATGTGGGACCACACTGAAACAATCTATTAAACCTGGTCTTGATAAATATTTTAGAGGATAACGCATGTTAGGTCTGGGTTAGGTCTAGGATTTCCCCTCATCAGGCTCATTCTTTCGCATATTTCTCATACTTGATGGCTAGATCCTGGGCTTTTTCTGGATTGCATCACGTAGTAATGAAGTACAACACTGAAACAGTCAATTAAACCTGGTTTCCATCAATATCTTAGAGGACAACGCAAGTTAGGTCTGGGATATGTCTGGGATTTGCCCTCATCAGGCTCATACTTTCGCGTTTTTCACATACTTGTTGAACAGATCCTGGGTTTTTTCTGGTTTGGATCACGTAGTAGTGTGGTACCACACTGAAACAGTCCATTAAACCTGGTTTGGATCAATATTTTAGAGGATAACGCAAGTTAGGTCTAGGATAGGTCTAGGATTTGCCCTCATCAGGCTCTTACTTTCGCATATTTCTCATACTTCATGACTAGATCCTGGGCTATTTCTGGATTGCATCACGTAGTAATGAAGTACAACACTGAAACAGTCAATTAAACCTGGTTTCCATCAATATCTTAGAGAACAACGCAAGTTAGGTCTGGGATATGTCTGGGATTTGCCCTCATCAGGCTCATACTTTCGCGTTTTTTACATACTTGTTGAACAGATCCTGGGTTTTTTCTGGTTTGGATCACGTAGTAGTGTGGTACCACACTGAAACAGTCCATTAAACCTGGTTTGGATCAATATTTTAGAGGATAACGCATGTTAGGTCTAGGTTAGGTCTGGGATTTGCCCTAATCAGACTCATACTTTCGCATACTTCACATACTTGTTTAACAGATCCTGGGTTTTTTCTGGTTTGGGTCACGTAGTAATGTGGTACCACACTGAAACAGTCGATTAAACCAGGTTTCGATCAATATTATTGAGGATAACTCATGTTAGGACTAGGTTAGGCGTGGGATTTTCATTCACCAGACACATACTTTCGCATTCTTCACATACTTGTTGAACGGATCCTGGGTTTTTTCTGGTTTGGATCACGTAGTAATGTGGGTCCACACTGAAACAGACAATTAAACCTGGTTTCGATCAATATTTTAGGGAATAATTCATGTTAGGTCTAGGTTAGGTCTGGGATTTGCTCTCATCAGGCTCATTCCTTCGCATATTTCTCATACTTAATGGCTAGATCCTGGGCTTTTTCTGGATTGCATCACGTAGTAATGTGGGACCACACTGAAACAATCAACTAAACCTGGTCTTGATAAATATTTTAGAGGACAACGCATGTTAGGTCTAGGTTAGGCCTGGGATTTGCCCTCATCAGGGTCATATTTTCGCAGTTTTAACATGCATGTTGACCTGATCGAGGGTTTTTTCTGCTTTGGATCACGTAGTAAAGTGGTACCACAACTAAAACAGTCAATAAAACCTGGTTTCGATCACTATTTTAGAGGATAACGCAAGTTTGGTCTGGGATAGGTATGGGATTTGCCCTCATCAGGCTCATACTTACACGTTTTTCACATACTTGTTGAACAGATTCTGGTTTTTTTCTGGTTTGGGTCACGTAGTAATGTGGTACCACACTGAAACAGTCAATTAAACCAGGTTTTGATCAATAATTTTGAGGATAACGCATGGTAGGTCTAGCTTAGGCCTGGGATTTTCACTCATCAGACTCATACTTTCGCATTCTTCACATACTTGTTGAACAGATCCTGGGTTTTTTCTGGTTTGGATCACGTAGTAATGTGGGGCCACACTGAAACAATCAATTAAACCTGGTCATGATAAATATTTTAGAGGATAACGCATGTTAGGTCTGGGTTAGGTCTAGGATTTGCCCTCGTCAGGCTCATACTTTCGCATTCTTCCCATACTTGTTAAACGGATCCTGGGTTTTTTCTGGTTTGGATCACGTAGTAATGTGGGACCACACTGAAACAATCAATTAAACCTAGTCATGATAAATATTTTAGAGTATAGCGCATGTTAGATCTGGGTTAGGTCTAGGATTTGCCCCCGTCAGGCTCATACTTTCGCATATTTCTCATACTTCATGGCTAGATCCTGGGCTATTTCTGGATTGGATCACGTAGTAATGTGGGACCACACTGAAACAGTCAATTAAACCTGATTTCGACCAATATTTTAGAGAGTAATTCATGTTAGGTCTAGGTTAGGTCTGGGATTTGCTCTCATCAGGCTCATTCTTTCGCATATCTCTCATACTTGATGGCTAGATCCTGGGCTTTTTCTGAATTGCATCGCGTAGTAATGAAGTACAACACTGGAACAGTTAATTAAACCTGGTTTCCATCAATATCTTAGAGTACAACGCAAGTTAGGTCTGGGATAGGTCTGGGATTTGCCCTCATCAGGGTCATACTTTCGCAGTTCTAACATACATGTTGACCTGATCGAGTGTTTTTTCTGCTTTGGATCACGTAGTAAATTGGTACCACACTGAAACAGTCGATTAAACCTGGTTTCGATCAATATTCTTGAGGATAACGCATGTTAGGTCTAGGTTAGGCCGAGGATTTTCACTCATCAAACACATACTTTCGCATTCTTCACATACTTGTTGAACGCATCCTGGGTTTTTACTGGTTTGGATGACGTAGTAATGAAGTGCAACACTGAAACAGTCAATTAAACCTGGGTTCCATCAATATTTTAGAGGACAACGCGTGTTAGGTCTAGGTTAGGCCTGGGATTTGCCCAGGTCAGGGTCATACTTTCGCAGTTTTAACATACATGTTGACCTGATCGAGGGTTTTTTCTGCTTTGGATCACGCAGTAAAGTGGTCCCACACTGAAACAGTCCATTAAACCTGGCTTGGATCAATATTTTAGAGGATAACGCTTGTTAGGTCTCGGTTAGGCCTGGGGTTTTCACTCATCAGACTCATACTTTCGCATTCTTCACATACTTGTTGAACGGATCCTGGGTTTTTTCTGGTTTGGTTCACGTAGTAATGTGGTACCACACTGAAACATTCAATCAAACCTGGTCTTGACAAATATTTTAGAGGATAACGCATGTTAGGTTTGGGTTAGGTCTAGGATTTGCCCTCATCAGGCTCATACTTTCGCATATTTCTCATACTTCATGGCTAGATCCTGGGCTGTTTCTGGATTGTATCACGTAGTAATGTGGTACCACGCTGAAACAGTCAATTAAACCTGTTTTCGATCAATATTTTAGAGGATAACGCAAGTTAGGTCTGGGATAGGTCTGGGATTCGCCCTCATCAGGCTCATACTTTCGCATATTTCTCATACTTGATGGCTAGATCCCGGGCTTTTTCTGGATTGCATCACGTAGTAATGAAGTACAACACTGAAACAGTCAATCAAACCTGGTTTCCATCAATATCTTAGAGGACAACGCAAGTTAGGTCCGGGATAGGTCTGGGATTTGCCCTCATCAGACTCATACTTTCGCACACTTCACATACTCGTTGAACAGATCCTGGGTTATTTTCTGGTTTGGATCACATAGTAATGTGGTAACACACTGAAACAGTCGATTAAACCAGGTTTCGATCAATATTTTTGAGGATAACGCATGTTAGGTCTAGGTTAGGCCGGGGTTTTTCGCTCATCAGTCTCATACTTTCGCATTCTTCACATACTTGTTGAACGGATCCTGGGTTATTTTCTGGTTTGGATCACATAGTAATGTGGTACCACACTGAAACAGTCGATTAAACCAGGTTTCGATCAATGTTTTTGAGGATAACGCATGTTAGGTCTAGGTTAGGCCTGGGGTTTTCCCTCATCTGGCTCATACTTTCGCATTCTTCACATACTTGTTGAACGGATCCTGGGCTATTTCTGGATTGGATCACGTAGTAATGTTGTGCCACACTGGAACAGTCAATTAAACCTGGTTTCGATCAATATTTTAGAGCATAACGCATGTTAGGCCTGTATTAGGTCTAGGATTTGCCCTCATCAGGCTCATACTTTCGCATATTTCTCATACTTCATGGCTGGATCCTGGGCTATTTCAGGATTGGATCACGTAGTAATGTGGTACCACACTGAAGCAGTCAATTAAACCTGGTTTTGATCAATATTTTAGAGGACAACGCATGTTAGGTCTAGGTTAGGCCTGGGATTTGCCCAAATCAGGGTCATACTTTCGCAGTTTTAACATACATGTTGACCTGATCGAGGGTTTTTTCTGCTTTGGTTCACGTAGTAATGTGGTACCACACTGAAACATTCAATTAAACCTGGTCTTGATGAATATATTAGAGGATAACGCATGTTAGGTTTGGGTTAGGTCTTGGATTTGCTCTCATCAGGCTCATACTTTCGCATATTTCTCATACTTCATGGCTAGACCCTGGGCTTTTTCTGGATTGTATCACGTAGTAATGTGGTACCACACTGAAACATTCAATTAAAACTGGTCTTGATAAATATATTAGAGGATAACGCATGTTAGGTTTGGGTTAGGTCTTGGATTTGCCCTAATCAGACTCATACTTTCGCATATTTCTCATACTTCATGGCTAGACCCTGGGCTGTTTCTGGATTGTATCACGTAGTAGTGTGGTACCACACTGAAACAGTCGATTAAACCTGGTTTCGAACAATATTTTTTAGGATAACGCATGTTAGGTCTAGGTTAGGGTGGGGATTTTCACGCATCAGACTCATACATTCGCACACTTCACATACTCGTTGAACGGATCCTGGGTTTTTTCTGGTTTGGATTACGTAGTAATGTGGGACCACACTGAAACAATCAAATAAACCTGGTCATGATAAATATTTTAGAGGATAACGCATGTTAGGTCTGCGTTAGGTCTAGGATTTGCCCTCGTCAAGCTCATACTTTCGCATATTTCTCATACTCCATGGCTAGATCCTGGTGTATTTCTGGATTGGATCACGTAGCAATGTGGTACCACACTGAAACAGTCAATTAAACCTGGTCTTGATAAATATTTTAGAGGATAACGCAAGTTAGGTCTGGGATAGGTCTGGGATTTGCCCTCATCAGGCTCATACTTTCGCGTTTTTCACATACTTGTTGAACTGATCCTGGGTTTTTTCTGGTTTGGATCACGTAGCAATGTGGTACCACACTGAAACAGTCAATTAAACCTGGTCTTGATAAATATTTTAGAGGATAACGCATGTTAGGTCTGGGATAGGTCTAGGATTTGCCCTCATCAGACTCATACTTTCGCACACTTCACATACTCGTTGAACAGATCCTGGGTTATTTTCTGGTTTGGATCACATAGTAATGTGGTACCACACTGAAACAGTAGATTATACCAGGTTTCGATCAATATTTATGAGGATAACGCATGTTAGGTCTAGGTTAGGCCGGGGATTTTCACTCATCAGACTCATACTTTCGCATTCTTCACATACTTGTTGAACGGATCCTGGGTTTTTTCTGGTTTTGTTCACGTAGTAATGTGGTACCACACTGGAACATTCAATTAAATCTGGTCTTGATAAATATTTCAGAGGATAACGCATTTTAGGTTTGGGTTAGGTCTAGGATTTGCCCTCATCAGGCCCATTCTTTCGCATATTTCTCATAGTTCGTGGCTAGATCCTGTGCTGTTTCTGTATTCTATCACGTAGTAATGTGGTACCACGCTGAAACAGTCAATTAAAACTGGTTTCGTTCAATATTTTAGAGGATAACGCAAGTTAGGTCTGGGATAGGTCTGGGATTTACCCTCATCAGGCTCATGCTTTCGCGTTTTTCACATACTTGTTGAACAGATCCTGGGTTTTTTCCGGTTTGGGCCACGTAGTAGTGTGGTACCACACTGAAACAGTCGATTAAACCTGGTTTCGATCAATATTTTTGAGGATAACGCTTGCTGGGTCTAGGTTAGGCCGGGGATTTTCACTCATCAGACTCATACTTTCGCATTCTTCACATACTTGTTGAACGGATCCTGGGTTTTTTCTGGTTTTGTTCACGTAGTAATGTGGTACCACACTGGAACATTCAATTAAACCTGGTCTTGATAAATATTTCAGAGGATAACGCATGTTAGGTTTGAGTTAGGTCTAGGATTTGCCCTCATCAGGCTCATACTTTCGCATATTTCTCATACTTCATGGCTGGATCCTGGGCTATTTCAGGATTGGATCACGTAGTAATGTGGTACCACACTGAAGCAGTCAATTAAACCTGGTTTTGATCAATATTTTAGAGGACAACGCATGTTAGGTCTAGGTTAGGCCTGGGATTTGCCCAAATCAGGGTCATACTTTCGCAGTTTTAACATACATGTTGACCTGATCGAGGGTTTTTTCTGCTTTGGTTCACGTAGTAATGTGGTACCACACTGAAACATTCAATTAAACCTGGTCTTGATGAATATATTAGAGGATAACGCATGTTAGGTTTGGGTTAGGTCTGGGATTCGCCATCATCAGGCTCATACTTTCGCATATTTCTCATACTTGATGGCTAGATCCTGGGCTTTTTCTGGATTGCATCACGTAGTAATGAAGTACAACATTGAAACAGTCAATTCAACCTGGTTTCCATCAATATCTTAGAGGACAACGCAAGTTAGGTCTGGGATAGGTCTGGGATTTGCCCTCATCAGGCACATACTTTCGCGTTTTTCACATACTTGTTGAACAGATCCTGGGTTTTTTCTGGTTTGGATCACATAGTAATGTGGTACCACACTGAAACAGTCGATTATACCAGGTTTCGGTCAATATTTTTGAGGATAACGCACGTTAGGTCTAGGTTAGGCCGGGGATTTTCACTCATCAGAGTCATACTTTCGCATTCTTCACATACTTGTTGAACGGATCCTGGGTTTTTTCTGGTTTGGTTCACGTAGTAATGTGGTACCACACTGGAACATTCAATTAAATCTGGTCTTGATAAATATTTCAGAGGATAACGCATGTTAGGTTTGGGTTAGGTCTAGGATTTGCCCTCATCAGGCTCATACTTTCGCATATTTCTCATACTTCATGGCTAGATCCTGTGCTGTTTCTGTATTGTATCACGTAGTAATGTGGTACCACGCTGAAACAGTCAATTAAATCTGGTTTCGTTCAATATTTTAGAGGATAACGCAAGTTAGGTCTGGGATAGGTCTGGGATTTACTCTCATCAGGCTCATGCTTTCGCGTTTTTCACATACTTGTTGATCAGATCCTGGGTTTTTTCCGGTTTGGGTCACGTAGTAGTGTGGTACCACACTGAAACAGTCAATTAAACCTGGTTTCCATCAATATTTTAGAGGACAACGCATGTTAGGTCTAGGTAAGGCCTGGGATTTGCCCTCATCAGGGTCATACTTTCGCAGTTTTAACATACATGTTGACCTGCTCGAGGATTCTTATTGCTTTGGATCACGTAGTAAAGTGGTACCACACTGAAACAGTCCATTAAACCTGCTTTGGATCAATATTTTAGAGGATAACGCATGTTAGGTCTAGGTTAGCCCCTGGGATTTTCAGTCATCAGACTCATACTTTCGCATTCTTCACATACTTGTTGAACGGATCCTGGGTTTTTTCTGGTTTGGTTCACGTAGTAATGTGGTACCACACTGAAACATTCAATTAAACCTGGTCTTGATAAATATTTTGGAGGATAACGCATGTTAGGTTTGGGTTAGGTCTAGGATTTGTCCTCATCAGGCTCATACTTCATGGCTAGATCCTGGGCTGTTTCTGGATTGAATCACGTAGTAATGTGGGACCACACTGAAACAGTCAATTAAACCTGGTTTCGATCAATATTTTAGAGAATAATTCATGCTAGGTCTAGGTTAGGTCTGGGATTTGCTCTCATCAGGCTCATTCTTTCGCATATTTCTCATACTTGATGGCTAGATCCTGGGCTTTTTCCGGATTGCATCACGTAGTAATGAAGTACAACACTGATACAGTCAATTAAACCTGGTTTCCATCAATATCTTAGAGGACAACGCAAGTTAGGTCTGGGATAGGTCTGGGATTTGCCCTCATCAGGGTCATACTTTCGCAGTTCTAACATACATGTTGACCTGATCGAGGGTTCTTAATGCTTTGGATCACGTAGTAAAGTGGTACCACACTGAAACAGTCCATTAAACCTGGTTTGGATCAATATTTTAGAGGATAACGTATGTTAGGTCTAGGTTAGGTCTGGGATTTTCACTCATCAGACTCATACTTTCGCACACTTCACATACTCGTTGAACGGATCCTGGGTTTTTTCTGGTTTGGATTACGTAGTAATGTGGGACCACACTGAAACAATCAAATAAACCTGGTCTTGATAAATATTTTAGAGGATAACGCATGTTAGGTCTGCGTTAGGTCTAGGATTTGCCCTCGTCAAGCTCATACTTTCGCATATTTCTCATACTCCATGGCTAGATCCTGGTGTATTTCTGGATTGGATCACGTAGCAATGTGGTACCACACTGAAACAGTCAATTAAACCTGGTCTTGATAAATATTTTAGAGGATAACGCAAGTTAGGTCTGGGATAGGTCTGGGATTTGCCCTCATCAGGCTCATACTTTCGCGTTTTTCACATACTTTCGCGTTTTTCACATACTTGTTGAACTGATCCTGGGTTTTTTCTGGTTTGGATCACGTAGCAATGTGGTACCACACTGAAACAGTCAATTAAACCTGATCTTGATAAATATTTTAGAGGATAACGCATGTTAGGTCTGGGATAGGTCTAGGATTTGCCCTCATCAGACTCATACTTTCGCACACTTCACATACTCGTTGAACAGATCCTGGGTTATTTTCTGGTTTGGATCACATAGTAATGTGGTACCACACTGAAACAGTCGATTATACCAGGTTTCGATCAATATTTATGAGGATAACGCATGTTAGGTCTAGGTTAGGCCGGGGATTTTCACTCATCAGACTCATACTTTCGCATTCTTCACATACTTGTTGAACGGATCCTGGGTTTTTTCTGGTTTGGTTCACGTAGTAATGTGGTACCACACTGGAACATTCAATTAAATCTGGTCTTGATAAATATTTCAGAGGATAACGCATTTTAGGTTTGGGTTAGGTCTAGGATTTGCCCTCATCAGGCCCATTCTTTCGCATATTTCTCATAGTTCGTGGCTAGATCCTGTGCTGTTTCTGTATTGTATCACGTAGTAATGTGGTACCACGCTGAAACAGTCAATTAAACCTGGTTTCGTTCAATATTTTAGAGGATAACGCAAGTTAGGTCTGGGATAGGTCTGGGATTTACCCTCATCAGGCTCATGCTTTCGCGTTTTTCACATACTTGTTGAACAGATCCTGGGTTTTTTCCGGTTTGGTTCACGTAGTAGTGTGGTACCACACTGAAACAGTCAATTAAACCTGGTTTCGATCAATATTTTTGAGGATAACGCATGTTAGGTCTAGGTTAGGCCTGGGATTTTCAGTCATCAGACTCATACTTTCGCATTCTTCACATACTTGTTGAACGGATCCTGGGTTTTTTCTGGTTTGGTTCACGTAGTAATGTGGTACCACACTGAAACATTCAATTAAACCTGGTCTTGATAAATATTTTGGAGGATAACGCATGTTAGGTTTGGGTTAGGTCTAGGATTTGTCCTCATCAGGCTCATACATTCGCATATTTCTCATACTTCATGGCTAGATCCTGGGCTGTTTCTGGATTGCATCACGTAGTAATGAAGTACAACACTGAAACAGTCAATTAAACCTGGTTTCCATCAATATCTTAGAGGACAACGCAAGTTAGGTCTGGGATAGGTCTGGGATTTGCCCTCGTCAGGGTCATACTTTCGCAGTTCTAACATACATGTTGACCTGATCGAGGGTTCTTAATGCTTTGGATCACGTAGTAAAGTGGTACCACACTGAAACAGTCCATTAAACCTGGTTTGGATCTATATTTTAGAGGATAACGCATGTTAGGTCTAGGTTAGCCCTGGGATTTTCACTCATCAGACTCATACTTTCGCATTCTTCACAAACTTGTTGAACGGATCCTGGGTTTTTTCTGGTTTGGATCACGTAGTAATGTGGGGCCACACCGAAACAATCAATAAAACCTGGTCTTGATAAATATTTTAGAGGATAACGCATGTCAGGTCTGGGATAGGTCTGGGATTTGACCTCATCAGGGTCATACTTTCGCAGTTTTATCATGCATGTTGACCTGATCGAGGGTTTTTTCTGCTTTGAATCACGTAGTAAAGTGGTACCACAACTAAAACAGACAATTAAACCTGGTTTCGATTATTATTTTAGAGGATAACGCAAGTTAGGTCTGGGATAGGTCTGGGATTAGCCCTCATCAGACTCATACTTTCGCATTCTTCACATACTTGTTGAACGGATCCTGGGTTTTTTCTGGTTTGGATCACGTAGTAATGTGGTACCACACTGAAACAGTCGATTAAACCTGGTTTCGATCAAAATTTTAGAGGATAACGCAAGTTATGTCTGGGATAGGTCTGGGATTTGACCTCATCAGACCCATACTTTCGCACACTTCACATACTCCTTGAACTGATCCTCGGTTTTTTCTGGTTTGGATCACGTAGTAATGTGGTACCACACTGAAACAGTCGATTAAACCTGGTCTCGATCAATATTTTAGAGAATAATTCATGTTAGGTCTAGGTTAGGTCTGGGATTTGCTCTCATCAGACTCATTCTTTCGCATATTTCTCATACTTGATGGCTAGATCCTGGGCTTTTTCTGGATTGCATCACGTAGTAATGAAGTACAACACTGAAACGGTTAATTAAACCTGGTTTCCATCAATATCTTAGAGGACAACGCAAGTTATGTCTGGGATATGTCTGGGATTTGCCCTCATCAGGCTCATACTTTCGCGTTTTTCACATACTCGTTGAACAGATCCTGGGTTATTTTCTGGTTTGGATCACATAGTAATGTGGTACCACACTGAAACAGTCGATTAAACCAGGTTTCGATCAATATTTTAGAGTATAACTCATGTTAGGTCTAGGTTAGGCCTGGGATTTTCACTGATCAGACTCATACTTTCGCATTCCTCACATACTTGTTGAACTGATCCTCGGTTTTTTCTGGTTTGGATCACATAGTAATGTGGTACCACACTGAAACAGTCGATTAAACCAGGTTTCGATGAATATTTTTGAGGATAACGCATGTTAGGTCTAGGTTAGGTCTGGGATTTGCTCTCATCAGGCTCATTCTTTCGTATATTTCTCATACTTGATGGCTAGATCCTGGGCTTTTTCTGGATTGCATCACGTAGTAATGAAGTACAGCACTGAAACAGTCAATTAAACCTGGTTTCCATCAATATCATAGAGGACAAAGCAAGTTAGGTCTGGGATAGGTCTGGGATTTGCCCTCATCAGGGTCATACTTTCGCAGTTCTAACATACATGTTGACCTGATCGAGTGTTTTTTCTGCCTTGGATCACGTAGTAAAGTGGTACCACACTGAAACAGTCCATTAAACCTGGTTTGGATCAATATTTTAGAGGATAACGCTTGTTAGGTCTAGGTTAGGTCTGGGATTTTCACTCATCAGACTCATACTTTCGCATTCTTCACATACTTGTTGAACGGATCCTGGGTTTTTTCTGGTTTGGATCACGTAGTAATGTGGGACCACACTGAAACAATCAATTAAACCTGATCTTGATAAATATTTTAGAGGATAACGCATGTTAGGTCTGGGTTAGGTCTAGGATTTGCCCTCATCAGGCTCATACTTTCGCATATTTCTCATACTTCATGGCTAGATCCTGGGCTGTTTCTGGATTGTATCACGTAGTAATGTGGTACCACGCTGAAACAGTCAATTAAACCTGGTTTCGATCAATATTTTAGAGGATAACGCATGTTAGGTCTAGGTTAGGTCTGGGATTTGCTCTCATCAGGCTCATTCTTTCGCATATTTCTTATACTTGTTGGCTAGATCCTGGGCTTTTTCTGGATTGCATCACGTAGTAATGTAGTACCACACTGAAACAGTCAATGAAACCTGGTTTCCATCAATATTTTAGAGGACAACGCAAGTTAGGTCTAGGTAAGGCCTGAGATTTTCACTGATCAGACTCATACTTTCGCATTCTTCACATACTTGTTGAACGGATCCTGGGTTTTTTCTAGTTTTGATCACGTAGTAATGAGGTACCACAATGAAACATTCAATTAAACCTGGTCTTGACAAAAATTTTACAGAATAACGCATGTTAGATCTGGGTTAGGTCTAGGATTTGCCCTCATCAGGCTCATACTTTCGCATATTTCTCATACTTCATGGCTAGATCCTGGGCTATTTCTGGATTGGATCACGTAGTAATGTGGTACCACACTGAAACAGTCAATTAAACCTGGTTTTGATCAATATTTTAGAGAATAATTCATGTTAGGTCTAGGTTAGGTCAGGGATTTGCTCTCATCAGGCTCATTCTTTCGCATATTTCTCATACTTGATGGCTAGATCCTGGGCTTTTTCTGGATTACATCACGTAGTAATGTAGTACCACACTGAAACAGTCAATGAAACCTGGTTTCCATCAATATTTTAGAGGACAACGCAAGTTAGGTCTAGGTAAGGCCTGAGATTTTCACTGATCAGACTCATACTTTCGCATTCTTCACATACTTGTTGAACGGATCCTGGGTTTTTTCTGGTTTGGATCACGTAGTAATGTGGGACCACACTGAAACAATCAATTAAACCTGATCTTGATAAATATTTTAGAGGATAACGCATGTTAGGTCTGGGTTAGGTCTAGGATTTGCCCTCATCAGGCTCATACTTTCGCATATTTCTCATACTTCATGGCTAGATCCTGGACTGTTTCTGGATTGGATCACGTAGTAATGTGGGACCACACTGAAACAGTCAATTAAACCTGGTTTCGATCAATATTTTAGAGTAAGTTCATGTTAGGTCTAGGTTAGGTCTGGGATTTGCTCTCATCAGGCTCATTCTTTCGCATATTTCTCATACTTGATGGCTAGATCCTGGGCTTTTTCTGGATTGCATCACGTAGTAATGAAGTACAACACTGAAACAGTCAATTAAACCTGGTTTCCATCAATATCTTAGAGGACAACGCAAGTTAGGTCTGGGATATGTCTGGGATTTGCCCTCATCAGGCTCATACTTTCGCGTTTTTCACATACTTGTTGAACAGATCCTGGGTCTTTTCTGGTTTGGATCACGTAGTAGTGTGGTACCACGCTGAAACAGTCCATTAAACCTGGTTTGGATCAATATTTTAGAGGATAACGCATGTTAGGTCTAGGTTAGGCCTGGGATTTTCACTCATCAGACTCATACTTTCGCATTCTTCACATACTTGTTGAACGGATCCTGGGTTTTTTCTGGTTGGGATCACATAGTAATGTGGTACCACACTGAAACAGTCGATTAAACCAGGTTTCGATCAATATTTTTGAGGATAACGCATGTTAGGTCTAGGTTAGGCCTGGGATTTTCACTCATCAGACTCATACTTTCGCATTCTTCACATACTTGTTGAACGGATCCTGGGTTTTTTCTGGTTTGGATCACGTAGTAGTGTGGTACCACACTGAAACAGTCGATTAAACCTGGTTTGGATCATTATTTTAGAGGATAACGCATGTTAGGTCTAGGTTAGGCCTGGGATTTTCACTCATCAGACTCATACTTTCGCATTCTTCACATACTTGTTGAACGGATCGTGGGTTATTTCTCGTTTGGATCACGTAGTAATGTGGGACCAGACTGAAACAGTCAATTAAACCTGGTTTCGATCAATATTTTAGAGAATAATTCATGTTAGGTCTATGTTAGGTCTGGGATTTGCTCTCATCAGGCTCATTCTTTCGCATATTTCTCATAGATGTTGAACAGATCCTGGGTTTTTTCTGGTTTGGATCACGAGGTAATGTGGGACCACACTGAAACAATCAATTATACCTGGTCTTGATAAATATTTTAGAGGATAACGCATGTTAGGTCTGGGTTAGGTCTAGGATTTGCCCTCATCAGGCTCTTACTTTCGCATATTTCTCATACTTCATGGCTAGATCCTGTGCTATTTCTGGATTGGATCACGTAGTAAAGTGGTACCACACTGAAACATTCAATGAAACCTGGTCTGGATAAATATTTTAGAGGTTAACGCATCTTAGGTCTGGGTTAGGTCTAAGATTTGCCCTCATCAGGCTCACAGTTTAGCGTTTTTCACATACTTGTTGAACTGATCCTGGGTTTTTTCTGGTTTGGATCACGAAGTAGTGTGGTACCACACTGAAACAGTCCATTGAACCTGGTTTCGCTCAATATTTTAGAGGATAACGCATGTAAGGTCTAGGTTAGGTCTGGGATTTGCTCTCATCAGGCTCATTCTTTCGCATATTTCTCATACTTGATGGCTAGATCCTGGGTTTTTTCTGGTTTGGATCACGTAGTAATGTGGTACCACACTGAATCTGTCGATTAAACCTGGTTTCGATCAATATTTTAGAGGATAACGCTAGTTAAGTCTGGGATTGGTCTGGGATTTGACCTCATCAGACTCATACTTTGGCACACTTCACATACTCGTTGAACAGATCCTGGGTTATTTTCTGGTTGGGATCACATAGTAATGTGGTACCACACTGAAACAGTCGATTAAACCAGGTTTCGATGAATATTTTTGAGGATAACGCATGTTAGGTCTAGGTTAGGCCTGGGATTTTCACTCATCAGACTCATACTTTCGCATTCTTCACATACTTGTTGAACGGATCCTGGGTTTTTTCTGGTTTGGATCACGTAGTAATGTGGGACCACACTGAAACAGTCAATTAAACCTGGTTTCGATCAATATTTTAGAGAATAATTCATGTTAGGTCTAGGTTAGGTCTGGGATTTGCTCTCATCAGGCACATTCTTTCGCATATTTCTCAAACTTGATGGCTAGATCCTGGGCTTTTTCTGGATTGCATCACGTAGTTATGTGGTGCCACACTGAAACTTTCAATTAAACCAGGTCTTGATAAATATTTTACAGGCTAACGCATGTTAGGTCTGGGTTAGGTCTAGGATTTGCACTCATCAGGCTCATACTTTCGCATATTTCTCATACTTCATGACTAGATCCTGGGCTTTTTCTGGATTGCATCACGTAGTAAAGCGGTACCACACTGAAACATTCAATGAAACCTGGTCCGGATAAATATTTTAGAGGTTAACGCATCTTAGGTCTGGGTTAGGTCTACGATTTGCCCTCATCAGGCTCACAGTTTAGCGTTTTTCACATACTTGTTGAACAGATCCTGGGTTTTTTCTGGTTGGGATCACGAAGTAATGTGGTACCACACTGAAACAGTCGATTAAACCAGGTTTCGATCAATATTTTAGAGGATAACGCATGTTAGGTCTAGGTTAGGCCTGGGATTTTCACTCATCAGACTCATACTTTCGCATTCTTCACATACTTGTTGAACGGATCCTGGGTTTTTTCTGGTTTGGATCACGTAGTAATGTGGGACCACACTGAAACAGTCCATTGAACCTGGTTTCGCTCAATATTTTAGAGGATAACGCATGTAAGGTCTAGGTTAGGTCTGGGATTTGCTCTCATCAGGCTCATTCTTTCGCATATTTCTCATACTTGATTGCTAGATCCTGGGTTTTTTCTGGTTTGGATCACGTAGTAATGTTGTACCACACTGTAACAGTCGATTAAACCTGGTTTCGATCAATATTTTAGAGGATAACGCAAGTTAGGTCTGGTATAGGTCTCGGATTTGACCTCATCAGACTCATACTTTCGCAACACTTCACATACTCCTTGAACAGATCCTGGGTTATTTTCTGGTTTGGATCACATAGTAATGTGGTACCACACTGAAACAGTCGATTAAACCAGGTTTCGATCAATATTTTAGAGGATAACGCATGTTAGGTCTAGGTTAGGCCTGGGATTTTCACTCACCAGACTCATGCTTTCGCATTCTTCACATACTTGTTGAACGGATCCTGGGTTTTTTTCTGGTTTGGATCACGTAGTAATGTGGTACCACACTGAAACGGTCAATTAAACCTGGTTTCGATCAATATTTTAGAGGATAACGCAAGTTAGGTCTGGGATAGGTCTGGGATTTGCCCTCATCAGGCTCATACTTTCGCATTCTTCACATACTTGTTGAACTGATCCTGGGTTTTTTCTGGTTTGGATCACGTAGTAATGTGGTACCACACTGAAACGGTCAATTAAACCTGGTTTCGATCAATATTTTAGAGGATAACGCAAGTTAGGTCTGGGATAGGTCTGGGATTTGACCTCATCAGACTCATACTTTCGCACACTTCACATACTCGTTGAACAGATCCTGGGTTATTTTCTGGTTTGGATCACGTAGTAATGTGGTACCACACTGAAACGGTCAATTAAACCTGGTTTCGATCAATATTTTAGAGGATAACGGAAGTTAAGTCTGGGATTGGTCTGGGATTTGACCTCATCAGACTCATACTTTCGCACACTTCACATTCTCGTTGAACAGATCCTGGGTTATTTTCTGGTTGGGATCACATAGTAATGTGGTACCACACTGAAACAGTCGATTAAACCAGGTTTCGATGAATATTTTTGAGGATAACGCATGTTAGGTCTAGGTTAGGCCTGGGATTTTCACTCATCAGACTCATACTTTCGCATTCTTCACATACTTGTTGAACGGATCCTGGGTTTTTTCTGGTTTGGATCACGTAGTAATGTTGTACCACACTGTAACAGTCGATTAAACCTGGTTTCGATCAATATTTTAGAGGATAACGCAAGTTAGGTCTGGTATAGGTCTCGGATTTGACCTCATCAGACTCACACTTTCGCAACACTTCACATACTCCTTGAACAGATCCTGGGTTATTTTCTGGTTTGGATCACATAGTAATGTGGTACCACACTGAAACAGTCGATTAAACCAGGTTTCGATCAATATTTTAGAGGATAACGCATGTTAGGTCTAGGTTAGGCCTGGGATTTTCACTCACCAGACTCATACTTTCGCATTCTTCACATACTTGTTGAACGGATCCTGGGTTTTTTCTGGTTTGGATCACGTAGTAATGTGGTACCACACTGAAACGGTCAATTAAACCTGGTTTCGATCAATATTTTAGAGGATAACGCAAGTTAGGTCTGGGATAGGTCTGGGATTTGCCCTCATCAGGCTCATACTTTCGCATTCTTCACATACTTGTTGAACAGTTCCTGGGTTATTTTCTGGTTGGGATCACATAGTAATGTGGTACCACACTGAAACAGTCGATTAAACCAGGTTTCGATCAATATTTTTGAGGATAACGCATGTTAGGTCTAGGTTAGGCCTGGGATTTTCACTCATCAGACTCATACTTTCGCATTCTTCACATACTTGTTGAACGGATCCTGGGTTTTTTCTGGTTTGGATCACGTAGTAATGTGGTACCACACTGAAACAGTCGATTAAACCTGGTTTGGATCATTATTTTAGAGGATAACGCATGTTAGGTCTAGGTTAGGCCTGGGATTTTCACTCATCAGACTCATACTTTCGCATTCTTCACATACTTGTTGAACGGATCGTGGGTTATTTCTCGTTTGGATCACGTAGTAATGTGGGACCAGACTGAAACAGTCAATTAAACCTGGTTTCGATCAATATTTTAGAGAATAATTCATGTTAGGTCTATGTTAGGTCTGGGATTTGCTCTCATCAGGCTCATTCTTTCGCATATTTCTCATACATGTTGAACAGATCCTGGGTTTTTTCTGGTTTGGATCACGAGGTAATGTGGGACCACACTGAAACAATCAATTAAACCTGGTCTTGATAAATATTTTAGAGGATAACGCATGTTAGGTCTGGGTTAGGTCTAGGATTTGCCCTCATCAGGCTCTTACTTTCGCATATTTCTCATACTTCATGGCTAGATCCTGTGCTATTTCTGGATTGGATCACGTAGTAAAGTGGTACCACACTGAAACATTCAATGAAACCTGGTCTGGATAAATATTTTAGAGGTTAACGCATCTTAGGTCTGGGTTAGGTCTAAGATTTGCCCTCATCAGGCTCACAGTTTAGCGTTTTTCACATACTTGTTGAACTGATCCTGGGTTTTTTCTGGTTTGGATCACGAAGTAGTGTGGTACCACACTGAAACAGTCCATTGAACCTGGTTTCGCTCAATATTTTAGAGGATAACGCATGTAAGGTCTAGGTTAGGTCTGGGATTTGCTCTCATCAGGCTCATTCTTTCGCATATTTCTCATACTTGATGGCTAGATCCTGGGTTTTTTCTGGTTTGGATCACGTAGTAATGTGGTACCACACTGAAACTGTCGATTAAACCTGGTTTCGATCAATATTTTAGAGGATAACGCAAGTTAAGTCTGGGATTGGTCTGGGATTTGACCTCATCAGACTCATACTTTGGCACACTTCACATACTCGTTGAACAGATCCTGGGTTATTTTCTGGTTGGGATCACATAGTAATGTGGTACCACACTGAAACAGTCGATTAAACCAGGTTTCGATGAATATTTTTGAGGATAACGCATGTTAGGTCTAGGTTAGGCCTGGGATTTTCACTCATCAGACTCATACTTTCGCATTCTTCACATACTTGTTGAACGGATCCTGGGTTTTTTCTGGTTTGGATCACGTAGTAATGTGGGACCACACTGAAACAGTCAATTAAACCTGGTTTCGATCAATATTTTAGAGAATAATTCATGTTAGGTCTAGGTTAGGTCTGGGATTTGCTCTCATCAGGCACATTCTTTCGCATATTTCTCAAACTTGATGGCTAGATCCTGGGCTTTTTCTGGATTGCATCACGTAGTTATGTGGTGCCACACTGAAACTTTCAATTAAACCAGGTCTTGATAAATATTTTACAGGCTAACGCATGTTAGGTCTGGGTTAGGTCTAGGATTTGCCCTCATCAGGCTCATACTTTCGCATATTTCTCATACTTCATGGCTAGATCCTGGGCTTTTTCTGGATTGCATCACGTAGTAAAGCGGTACCACACTGAAACATTCAATGAAACCTGGTCCGGATAAATATTTTAGAGGTTAACGCATCTTAGGTCTGGGTTAGGTCTACGATTTGCCCTCATCAGGCTCACAGTTTAGCGTTTTTCACATACTTGTTGAACAGATCCTGGGTTTTTTCTGGTTGGGATCACGAAGTAATGTGGTACCACACTGAAACAGTCCATTAAACCTGGTTTCGCTCAATATTTTAGAGGATAACGCATGTAAGGTCTAGGTTAGGTCCGGGATTTGCTCTCATCAGGCTCATTCTTTCGCATATTTCTCATACTTGATTGCTAGATCCTGGGTTTTTTCTGGTTTGGATCACGTAGTAATGTTGTACCACACTGTAACAGTCGATTAAACCTGGTTTCGATCAATATTTTAGAGGATAACGCAAGTTAGGTCTGGTATAGGTCTCGGATTTGACCTCATCAGACTCACACTTTCGCAACACTTCACATACTCCTTGAACAGATCCTGGGTTATTTTCTGGTTTGGATCACATAGTAATGTGGTACCACACTGAAACAGTCGATTAAACCAGGTTTCGATCAATATTTTAGAGGATAACGCATGTTAGGTCTAGGTTAGGCCTGGGATTTTCACTCACCAGACTCATACTTTCGCATTCTTCACATACTTGTTGAACGGATCCTGGGTTTTTTCTGGTTTGGATCACGTAGTAATGTGGTACCACACTGAAACGGTCAATTAAACCTGGTTCCGATCAATATTTTAGAGGATAACGCAAGTTAGGTCTGGGATAGGTCTGGGATTTGCCCTCATCAGGCTCATACTTTCGCATTCTTCACATACATGTTGAACAGTTCCTGGGTTATTTTCTGGTTGGGATCACATAGTAATGTGGTACCACACTGAAACAGTCGATTAAACCAGGTTTCGATCAATATTTTTGAGGATAACGCATGTTAGGTCTAGGTTAGGCCTGGGATTTTCACTCATCAGACTCATACTTTCGCATTCTTCACATACTTGTTGAACGGATCCTGGGTTTTTTCTGGTTTGGATCACGTAGTAATGTGGTACCACACTGAAACAGTCGATTAAACCTGGTTTGGATCATTATTTTAGAGGATAACGCATGTTAGGTCTAGGTTAGGCCTGGGATTTTCACTCATCAGACTCATACTTTCGCATTCTTCACATACTTGTTGAACGGATCGTGGGTTATTTCTCGTTTGGATCACGTAGTAATGTGGGACCAGACTGAAACAGTCAATTAAACCTGGTTTCGATCAATATTTTAGAGAATAATTCATGTTAGGTCTATGTTAGGTCTGGGATTTGCTCTCATCAGGCTCATTCTTTCGCATATTTCTCATACATGTTGAACAGATCCTGGGTTTTTTCTGGTTTGGATCACGAGGTAATGTGGGACCACACTGAAACAATCAATTAAACCTGGTCTTGATAAATATTTTAGAGGATAACGCATGTTAGGTCTGGGTTAGGTCTAGGATTTGCCCTCATCAGGCTCTTACTTTCGCATATTTCTCATACTTCATGGCTAGATCCTGTGCTATTTCTGGATTGGATCACGTAGTAAAGTGGTACCACACTGAAACATTCAATGAAACCTGGTCTGGATAAATATTTTAGAGGTTAACGCATCTTAGGTCTGGGTTAGGTCTAAGATTTGCCCTCATCAGGCTCACAGTTTAGCGTTTTTCACATACTTGTTGAACTGATCCTGGGTTTTTTCTGGTTTGGATCACGAAGTAGTGTGGTACCACACTGAAACAGTCCATTGAACCTGGTTTCGCTCAATATTTTAGAGGATAACGCATGTAAGGTCTAGGTTAGGTCTGGGATTTGCTCTCATCAGGCTCATTCTTTCGCATATTTCTCATACTTGATGGCTAGATCCTGGGTTTTTTCTGGTTTGGATCACGTAGTAATGTGGTACCACACTGAAACTGTCGATTAAACCTGGTTTCGATCAATATTTTAGAGGATAACGCAAGTTAAGTCTGGGATTGGTCTGGGATTTGACCTCATCAGACTCATACTTTGGCACACTTCACATACTCGTTGAACAGATCCTGGGTTATTTTCTGGTTGGGATCACATAGTAATGTGGTACCACACTGAAACAGTCGATTAAACCAGGTTTCGATGAATATTTTTGAGGATAACGCATGTTAGGTCTAGGTTAGGCCTGGGATTTTCACTCATCAGACTCATACTTTCGCATTCTTCACATACTTGTTGAACGGATCCTGGGTTTTTTCTGGTTTGGATCACGTAGTAATGTGGGACCACACTGAAACAGTCAATTAAACCTGGTTTCGATCAATGTTTTAGAGAATAATTCATGTTAGGTCTAGGTTAGGTCTGGGATTTGCTCTCATCAGGCACATTCTTTCGCATATTTCTCAAACTTGATGGCTAGATCCTGGGCTTTTTCTGGATTGCATCACGTAGTTATGTGGTGCCACACTGAAACTTTCAATTAAACCAGGTCTTGATAAATATTTTACAGGCTAACGCATGTTAGGTCTGGGTTAGGTCTAGGATTTGCCCTCATCAGGCTCATACTTTCGCATATTTCTCATACTTCATGGCTAGATCCTGGGCTTTTTCTGGATTGCATCACGTAGTAAAGCGGTACCACACTGAAACATTCAATGAAACCTGGTCCGGATAAATATTTTAGAGGTTAACGCATCTTAGGTCTGGGTTAGGTCTACGATTTGCCCTCATCAGGCTCACAGTTTAGCGTTTTTCACATACTTGTTGAACAGATCCTGGGTTTTTTCTGGTTGGGATCACGAAGTAATGTGGTACCACACTGAAACAGTCCATTAAACCTGGTTTCGCTCAATATTTTAGAGGATAACGCATGTAAGGTCTAGGTTAGGTCCGGGATTTGCTCTCATCAGGCTCATTCTTTCGCATATTTCTCATACTTGATTGCTAGATCCTGGGTTTTTTCTGGTTTGGATCACGTAGTAATGTTGTACCACACTGAAACAGTCAATTAAACCTGGTTTCGATCAATATTTTAGAGGATAACGCAAGTTAGGTCTGGGATAGGTCTGGGATTTGCCCTCATCAGGCTCATACTTTCGCATTCTTCACATACATGTTGAACAGTTCCTGGGTTATTTTCTGGTTGGGATCACATAGTAATGTGGTACCACACTGAAACAGTCGATTAAACCAGGTTTCGATCAATATTTTTGAGGATAACGCATGTTAGGTCTAGGTTAGGCCTGGGATTTTCACTCATCAGACTCATACTTTCGCATTCTTCACATACTTGTTGGACGGATCCTGGGTTTTTTCTGGTTTGGATCACGTAGTAATGTGGTACCACACTGAAACAGTCGATTAAACCTGGTTTGGATCATTATTTTAGAGGATAACGCATGTTAGGTCTAGGTTAGGCCTGGGATTTTCACTCATCAGACTCATACTTTCGCATTCTTCACATACTTGTTGAACGGATCGTGGGTTATTTCTCGTTTGGATCACGTAGTAATGTGGGACCAGACTGAAACAGTCAATTAAACCTGGTTTCGATCAATATTTTAGAGAATAATTCATGTTAGGTCTATGTTAGGTCTGGGATTTGCTCTCATCAGGCTCATTCTTTCGCATATTTCTCATACATGTTGAACAGATCCTGGGTTTTTTCTGGTTTGGATCACGAGGTAATGTGGGACCACACTGAAACAATCAATTAAACCTGGTCTTGATAAATATTTTAGAGGATAACGCATGTTAGGTCTGGGTTAGGTCTAGGATTTGCCCTCATCAGGCTCTTACTTTCGCATATTTCTCATACTTCATGGCTAGATCCTGTGCTATTTCTGGATTGGATCACGTAGTAAAGTGGTACCACACTGAAACATTCAATGAAACCTGGTCTGGATAAATATTTTAGAGGTTAACGCATCTTAGGTCTGGGTTAGGTCTAAGATTTGCCCTCATCAGGCTCACAGTTTAGCGTTTTTCACATACTTGTTGAACTGATCCTGGGTTTTTTCTGGTTTGGATCACGAAGTAGTGTGGTACCACACTGAAACAGTCCATTGAACCTGGTTTCGCTGAATATTTTAGAGGATAACGCATGTAAGGTCTAGGTTAGGTCTGGGATTTGCTCTCATCAGGCTCATTCTTTCGCATATTTCTCATACTTGATGGCTAGATCCTGGGTTTTTTCTGGTTTGGATCACGTAGTAATGTGGTACCACACTGAAACTGTCGATTAAACCTGGTTTCGATCAATATTTTAGAGGATAACGCAAGTTAAGTCTGGGATTGGTCTGGGATTTGACCTCATCAGACTCATACTTTGGCACACTTCACATACTCGTTGAACAGATCCTGGGTTATTTTCTGGTTGGGATCACATAGTAATGTGGTACCACACTGAAACAGTCGATTAAACCAGGTTTCGATGAATATTTTTGAGGATAACGCATGTTAGGTCTAGGTTAGGCCTGGGATTTTCACTCATCAGACTCATACTTTCGCATTCTTCACATACTTGTTGAACGGATCCTGGGTTTTTTCTGGTTTGGATCACGTAGTAATGTGCGACCACACTGAAACAGTCAATTAAACCTGGTTTCGATCAATGTTTTAGAGAATAATTCATGTTAGGTCTAGGTTAGGTCTGGGATTTGCTCTCATCAGGCACATTCTTTCGCATATTTCTCAAACTTGATGGCTAGATCCTGGGCTTTTTCTGGATTGCATCACGTAGTTATGTGGTGCCACACTGAAACTTTCAATTAAACCAGGTCTTGATAAATATTTTACAGGCTAACGCATGTTAGGTCTGGGTTAGGTCTAGGATTTGCCCTCATCAGGCTCATACTTTCGCATATTTCTCATACTTCATGGCTAGATCCTGGGCTTTTTCTGGATTGCATCACGTAGTAAAGCGGTACCACACTGAAACATTCAATGAAACCTGGTCCGGATAAATATTTTAGAGGTTAACGCATCTTAGGTCTGGGTTAGGTCTACGATTTGCCCTCATCAGGCTCACAGTTTAGCGTTTTTCACATACTTGTTGAACAGATCCTGGGTTTTTTCTGGTTGGGATCACGAAGTAATGTGGTACCACACTGAAACCGTCCATTAAACCTGGTTTCGCTCAATATTTTAGAGGATAACGCATGTAAGGTCTAGGTTAGGTCCGGGATTTGCTCTCATCAGGCTCATTCTTTCGCATATTTCTCATACTTGATTGCTAGATCCTGGGTTTTTTCTGGTTTGGATCACGTAGTAATGTTGTACCACACTGTAACAGTCGATTAAACCTGGTTTCGATCAATATTTTAGAGGATAACGCAAGTTAGGTCTGGTATAGGTCTCGGATTTGACCTCATCAGACTCACACTTTCGCAACACTTCACATACTCCTTGAACAGATCCTGGGTTATTTTCTGGTTTGGATCACATAGTAATGTGGTACCACACTGAAACAGTCGATTAAACCAGGTTTCGATCAATATTTTAGAGGATAACGCATGTTAGGTCTAGGTTAGGCCTGGGATTTTCACTCACCAGACTCATACTTTCGCATTCTTCACATACTTGTTGAACGGATCCTGGGTTTTTTCTGGTTTGGATCACGTAGTAATGTGGTACCACACTGAAACGGTCAATTAAACCTGGTTCCGATCAATATTTTAGAGGATAACGCAAGTTAGGTCTGGGATAGGTCTGGGATTTGCCCTCATCAGGCTCATACTTTCGCATTCTTCACATACATGTTGAACAGTTCCTGGGTTATTTTCTGGTTGGGATCACATAGTAATGTGGTACCACACTGAAACAGTCGATTAAACCAGGTTTCGATCAATATTTTTGAGGATAACGCATGTTAGGTCTAGGTTAGGCCTGGGATTTTCACTCATCAGACTCATACTTTCGCATTCTTCACATACTTGTTGAACGGATCCTGGGTTTTTTCTGGTTTGGATCACGTAGTAATGTGGTACCACACTGAAACAGTCGATTAAACCTGGTTTGGATCATTATTTTAGAGGATAACGCATGTTAGGTCTAGGTTAGGCCTGGGATTTTCACTCATCAGACTCATACTTTCGCATTCTTCACATACTTGTTGAACGGATCGTGGGTTATTTCTCGTTTGGATCACGTAGTAATGTGGGACCAGACTGAAACAGTCAATTAAACCTGGTTTCGATCAATATTTTAGAGAATAATTCATGTTAGGTCTATGTTAGGTCTGGGATTTGCTCTCATCAGGCTCATTCTTTCGCATATTTCTCATACATGTTGAACAGATCCTGGGTTTTTTCTGGTTTGGATCACGAGGTAATGTGGGACCACACTGAAACAATCAATTAAACCTGGTCTTGATAAATATTTTAGAGGATAACGCATGTTAGGTCTGGGTTAGGTCTAGGATTTGCCCTCATCAGGCTCTTACTTTCGCATATTTCTCATACTTCATGGCTAGATCCTGTGCTATTTCTGGATTGGATCACGTAGTAAAGTGGTACCACACTGAAACATTCAATGAAACCTGGTCTGGATAAATATTTTAGAGGTTAACGCATCTTAGGTCTGGGTTAGGTCTAAGATTTGCCCTCATCAGGCTCACAGTTTAGCGTTTTTCACATACTTGTTGAACTGATCCTGGGTTTTTTCTGGTTTGGATCACGAAGTAGTGTGGTACCACACTGAAACAGTCCATTGAACCTGGTTTCGCTCAATATTTTAGAGGATAACGCATGTAAGGTCTAGGTTAGGTCTGGGATTTGCTCTCATCAGGCTCATTCTTTCGCATATTTCTCATACTTGATGGCTAGATCCTGGGTTTTTTCTGGTTTGGATCACGTAGTAATGTGGTACCACACTGAAACTGTCGATTAAACCTGGTTTCGATCAATATTTTAGAGGATAACGCAAGTTAAGTCTGGGATTGGTCTGGGATTTGACCTCATCAGACTCATACTTTGGCACACTTCACATACTCGTTGAACAGATCCTGGGTTATTTTCTGGTTGGGATCACATAGTAATGTGGTACCACACTGAAACAGTCGATTAAACCAGGTTTCGATGAATATTTTTGAGGATAACGCATGTTAGGTCTAGGTTAGGCCTGGGATTTTCACTCATCAGACTCATACTTTCGCATTCTTCACATACTTGTTGAACGGATCCTGGGTTTTTTCTGGTTTGGATCACGTAGTAATGTGGGACCACACTGAAACAGTCAATTAAACCTGGTTTCGATCAATGTTTTAGAGAATAATTCATGTTAGGTCTAGGTTAGGTCTGGGATTTGCTCTCATCAGGCACATTCTTTCGCATATTTCTCAAACTTGATGGCTAGATCCTGGGCTTTTTCTGGATTGCATCACGTAGTTATGTGGTGCCACACTGAAACTTTCAATTAAACCAGGTCTTGATAAATATTTTACAGGCTAACGCATGTTAGGTCTGGGTTAGGTCTAGGATTTGCCCTCATCAGGCTCATACTTTCGCATATTTCTCATACTTCATGGCTAGATCCTGGGCTTTTTCTGGATTGCATCACGTAGTAAAGCGGTACCACACTGAAACATTCAATGAAACCTGGTCCGGATAAATATTTTAGAGGTTAACGCATCTTAGGTCTGGGTTAGGTCTACGATTTGCCCTCATCAGGCTCACAGTTTAGCGTTTTTCACATACTTGTTGAACAGATCCTGGGTTTTTTCTGGTTGGGATCACGAAGTAATGTGGTACCACACTGAAACAGTCCATTAAACCTGGTTTCGCTCAATATTTTAGAGGATAACGCATGTAAGGTCTAGGTTAGGTCCGGGATTTGCTCTCATCAGGCTCATTCTTTCGCATATTTCTCATACTTGATTGCTAGATCCTGGGTTTTTTCTGGTTTGGATCACGTAGTAATGTTGTACCACACTGAAACGGTCAATTAAACCTGGTTTCGATCAATATTTTAGAGGATAACGCAAGTTAGGTCTGGGATAGGTCTGGGATTTGCCCTCATCAGGCTCATACTTTCGCATTCTTCACATACATGTTGAACAGTTCCTGGGTTATTTTCTGGTTGGGATCACATAGTAATGTGGTACCACACTGAAACAGTCGATTAAACCAGGTTTCGATCAATATTTTTGAGGATAACGCATGTTAGGTCTAGGTTAGGCCTGGGATTTTCACTCATCAGACTCATACTTTCGCATTCTTCACATACTTGTTGGACGGATCCTGGGTTTTTTCTGGTTTGGATCACGTAGTAATGTGGTACCACACTGAAACAGTCGATTAAACCTGGTTTGGATCATTATTTTAGAGGATAACGCATGTTAGGTCTAGGTTAGGCCTGGGATTTTCACTCATCAGACTCATACTTTCGCATTCTTCACATACTTGTTGAACGGATCGTGGGTTATTTCTCGTTTGGATCACGTAGTAATGTGGGACCAGACTGAAACAGTCAATTAAACCTGGTTTCGATCAATATTTTAGAGAATAATTCATGTTAGGTCTATGTTAGGTCTGGGATTTGCTCTCATCAGGCTCATTCTTTCGCATATTTCTCATACATGTTGAACAGATCCTGGGTTTTTTCTGGTTTGGATCACGAGGTAATGTGGGACCATACTGAAACAATCAATTAAACCTGGTCTTGATAAATATTTTAGAGGATAACGCATGTTAGGTCTGGGTTAGGTCTAGGATTTGCCCTCATCAGGCTCTTACTTTCGCATATTTCTCATACTTCATGGCTAGATCCTGTGCTATTTCTGGATTGGATCACGTAGTAAAGTGGTACCACACTGAAACATTCAATGAAACCTGGTCTGGATAAATATTTTAGAGGTTAACGCATCTTAGGTCTGGGTTAGGTCTAAGATTTGCCCTCATCAGGCTCACAGTTTAGCGTTTTTCACATACTTGTTGAACTGATCCTGGGTTTTTTCTGGTTTGGATCACGAAGTAGTGTGGTACCACACTGAAACAGTCCATTGAACCTGGTTTCGCTCAATATTTTAGAGGATAACGCATGTAAGGTCTAGGTTAGGTCTGGGATTTGCTCTCATCAGGCTCATTCTTTCGCATATTTCTCATACTTGATGGCTAGATCCTGGGTTTTTTCTGGTTTGGATCACGTAGTAATGTGGTACCACACTGAAACTGTCGATTAAACCTGGTTTCGATCAATATTTTAGAGGATAACGCAAGTTAAGTCTGGGATTGGTCTGGGATTTGACCTCATCAGACTCATACTTTGGCACACTTCACATACTCGTTGAACAGATCCTGGGTTATTTTCTGGTTGGGATCACATAGTAATGTGGTACCACACTGAAACAGTCGATTAAACCAGGTTTCGATGAATATTTTTGAGGATAACGCATGTTAGGTCTAGGTTAGGCCTGGGATTTTCACTCATCAGACTCATACTTTCGCATTCTTCACATACTTGTTGAACGGATCCTGGGTTTTTTCTGGTTTGGATCACGTAGTAATGTGGGACCACACTGAAACAGTCAATTAAACCTGGTTTCGATCAATATTTTAGAGAATAATTCATGTTAGGTCTAGGTTAGGTCTGGGATTTGCTCTCATCAGGCACATTCTTTCGCATATTTCTCAAACTTGATGGCTAGATCCTGGGCTTTTTCTGGATTGCATCACGTAGTTATGTGGTGCCACACTGAAACTTTCAATTAAACCAGGTCTTGATAAATATTTTACAGGCTAACGCATGTTAGGTCTGGGTTAGGTCTAGGATTTGCCCTCATCAGGCTCATACTTTCGCATATTTCTCATACTTCATGGCTAGATCCTGGGCTTTTTCTGGATTGCATCACGTAGTAAAGCGGTACCACACTGAAACATTCAATGAAACCTGGTCCGGATAAATATTTTAGAGGTTAACGCATCTTAGGTCTGGGTTAGGTCTACGATTTGCCCTCATCAGGCTCACAGTTTAGCGTTTTTCACATACTTGTTGAACAGATCCTGGGTTTTTTCTGGTTGGGATCACGAAGTAATGTGGTACCACACTGAAACAGTCCATTAAACCTGGTTTCGCTCAATATTTTAGAGGATAACGCATGTAAGGTCTAGGTTAGGTCCGGGATTTGCTTTCATCAGGCTCATTCTTTCGCATATTTCTCATACTTGATTGCTAGATCCTGGGTTTTTTCTGGTTTGGATCACGTAGTAATGTTGTACCACACTGTAACAGTCGATTAAACCTGGTTTCGATCAATATTTTAGAGGATAACGCAAGTTAGGTCTGGTATAGGTCTCGGATTTGACCTCATCAGACTCATACTTTTGCAACACTTCACATACTCCTTGAACAGATCCTGGGTTATTTTCTGGTTTGGATCACATAGTAATGTGGTACCACACTGAAACAGTCGATTAAACCAGGTTTCGATCAATATTTTAGAGGATAACGCATGTTAGGTCTAGGTTAGGCCTGGGATTTTCACTCACCAGACTCATACTTTCGCATTCTTCACATACTTGTTGAACGGATCCTGGGTTTTTTCTGGTTTGGATCACGTAGTAATGTGGTACCACACTGAAACGGTCAATTAAACCTGGTTTCGATCAATATTTTAGAAGATAACGCATGTTAGGTCTAGGTTAGGCCTGGGATTTTCACTCACCAGACTCATACTTTCGCATTCTTCACATACTTGTTGAACGGATCCTGGGCTTTTTCTGGATTGCATCACGTAGTTATGTGGTGCCACACTGAAACTTTCAATTAAACCAGGTCTTGATAAATATTTTACAGGCTAACGCATGTTAGGTCTGGGTTAGGTCTAGGATTTGCCCTCATCAGGCTCATACTTTCGCATATTTCTCATACTTCATGGCTAGATCCTGGGCTTTTTCTGGATTGCATCACGTAGTAAAGCGGTACCACACTGAAACATTCAATGAAACCTGGTCCGGATAAATATTTTAGAGGTTAACGCATCTTAGGTCTGGGTTAGGTCTACGATTTGCCCTCATCAGGCTCACAGTTTAGCGTTTTTCACATACTTGTTGAACAGATCCTGGGTTTTTTCTGGTTGGGATCACGAAGTAATGTGGTACCACACTGAAACAGTCCATTAAACCTGGTTTCGCTCAATATTTTAGAGGATAACGCATGTAAGGTCTAGGTTAGGTCCGGGATTTGCTTTCATCAGGCTCATTCTTTCGCATATTTCTCATACTTGATTGCTAGATCCTGGGTTTTTTCTGGTTTGGATCACGTAGTAATGTTGTACTACACTGTAACAGTCGATTAAACCTGGTTTCGATCAATATTTTAGAGGATAACGCAAGTTAGGTCTGGTATAGGTCTCGGATTTGACCTCATCAGACTCATACTTTCGCAACACTTCACATACTCCTTGAACAGATCCTGGGTTATTTTCTGGTTTGGATCACATAGTAATGTGGTACCACACTGAAACAGTCGATTAAACCAGGTTTCGATCAATATTTTAGAGGATAGCGCATGTTAGGTCTAGGTTAGGCCTGGGATTTTCACTCACCAGACTCATACTTTCGCATTCTTCACATACTTGTTGAACGGATCCTGGGTTTTTTCTGGTTTGGATCACGTAGTAATGTGGTACCACACTGAAACGGTCAATTAAACCTGGTTTCGATCAATATTTTAGAAGATAACGCAAGTTAGGTCTGGGATAGGTCTGGGATTTGCCCTCATCAGGCTCATACTTTCGCATTCTTCACATACTTGTTGAACTGATCCTGGGTTTTTTCTGGTTTGGATCACGTAGTAATGTGGTACCACACTGAAACGGTCAATTAAACCTGGTTTCGATCAATATTTTAGAGGACAACGCAAGTTAGGTCTGGGATAGGTCTGGGATTTGACCTCATCAGACTCATACTTTCGCACACTTCACATACTCGTTGAACAGATCCTGGGTTATTTTCTGGTTTGGATCACACAGTAATGTGGTACCACACTGAAACAGTCGATTAAACCAGGTTTCGATCAATATTTTAGAGGATAACGCATGTAAGGTCTAGGTTAGGTCTGGGATTTGCTCTCATCAGGCTCATTCTTTCGCATATTTATCATACTTGATGGCTAGATCCTGGGTTTTTTCTGGTTTGGATCACGTAGTAATGTGGTACCACACTGAAACTGTCGATTAAACCTGGTTTCGATCAATATTTTAGAGGATAACGCAAGTTAAGTCTGGGATTGGTCTGGGATTTGACCTCATCAGACTCATACTTTCGCACACTTCACATACTCGTTGAACAGATCCTGGGTTATTTTCTGGTTGGGATCACATAGTAATGTGGTACCACACTGAAACAGTCGATTAAACCAGGTTTCGATGAATATTTTTGAGGATAACGCATGTTAGGTCTAGGTTAGGCCTGGGATTTTCACTCATCAGACTCATACTTTCGCATTCTTCACATACTTGTTGAACGGATCCTGGGTTTTTTCTGGTTTGGATCACGTAGTAATGTTGTACCACACTGTAACAGTCGATTAAACCTGGTTTCGATCAATATTTTAGAGGATAACGCAAGTTAGGTCTGGTATAGGTCTCGGATTTGACCTCATCAGACTCACACTTTCGCAACACTTCACATACTCCTTGAACAGATCCTGGGTTATTTTCTGGTTTGGATCACATAGTAATGTGGTACCACACTGAAACAGTCGATTAAACCAGGTTTCGATCAATATTTTAGAGGATAACGCATGTTAGGTCTAGGTTAGGCCTGGGATTTTCACTCACCAGACTCATACTTTCGCATTCTTCACATACTTGTTGAACGGATCCTGGGTTTTTTCTGGTTTGGATCACGTAGTAATGTGTTACCACACTGAAACGGTGAATTAAACCTGGTTTCGATCAATATTTTAGAGGATAACGCAAGTTAGGTCTGGGATAGGTCTGGGATTTGCCCTCATCAGGCTCATACTTTCGCACACTTCACATACTCGTTGAACAGATCCTGGGTTATTTTCTGGTTTGGATCACATAGTAATGTGGTACCACACTGAAACAGTCGATTAAACCAGGTTTCGATCAATATTTTAGAGGATAACGCAAGTTAGGTCTAGGTTAGGCCTGGGATTTTCACTCATCAGACTCATACTTTCGCATTCTTCACATTCTTGTTGGACGGATCCTGGGTTTTTTCTGGTTTGGATCACGTAGTAATGTGGGACCACACTGAAACAGTCAATTAAACCTGGTTTCGATCAATATTTTAGAGAATAATTTATGTTAGGTCTAGGTTAGGTCAGGGATTTGCTCTCATCAGGCTCATTCTTTCGCATATTTCTCATACTTGATGGCTAGATCCTGGGCTTTTTCTGGATTGCATCACGTAGTAATGAAGTACAACACTGAAACAGTCAATTAAACCTGGTTTCGATCAATATTTTAGAGAATAATTCATGTTAGGTCTAGGTTAGGTCTGGGATTTGCTCTCATCAGGCTCATTCTTTCGCATATTTCTCATACTTGATGGCTAGATCCTGGGCTTTTTCTGGATTGCATCACGTAGTAATGAAGTACAACACTGAAACAGTCAATTAAACCTGGTTTCCATCAATATTTTCGAGGACAACGCATGTTAGGTCTAGGTTAGGCCTGGGATTTGCCCTCATCAGGGTCATACTGTCGCAGTTTTAACATACTTGTTGAACGGATCCTGGGTTTTTTCTGGTTTGGTTCACGTAGTAATGTTGTACCACACTGAAACATTCAATTAAACCTGGTCTTGATAAATATTTTAGAGGATAACGCATGTTAGGTTTGGGTTAGGTCTAGGATTTGCCCTCATCAGGCTCATACTTTCGCATATTTCTCATACTTCATGGCTAGATCCTGGGCTGTTTCTGGATTGTATCACGTAGTAATGTGGTACCACGCTGAAACAGTCGACTAAACCTGGTTTCGATCAATATTTTAGAGGATAACGCATCTTAGGTCTGGGTTAGGTCTAAGATTTGCCCTCGTCAGGCTCACAGTTTAGCGTTTTTCACATACCTCAAAAACAGATCCTGGGCTTTCTCTGGTTTGGATCACGAAGTAGTGTGGTACCACACTGAAACAGTCCATTAAACATGGTTTCGCTCAATATTTTAGAGGATAACGCATGTTAGGTCTGGGTTAGGTCTAGGATTTGCCCTCATCAGGCTCATACTTTCGCATATTTCTCATATTTCATGGCTAGATCCTGGGCTGTTTCTGGATTGTATCAGGTAGTAAAGTGGTACCACACTGAAACATTCAATGAAACCTGGTCTGGATAAATATTTTAGAGGATAATGCATCTTAGGTCTGGGTTAGGTCTAGGATTTGCCCTCATCAGGCTCATGCTTTCGCATATTTCTCATATTTCATGGCTAGATCCTGGGCTGTTTCTGGATTGTATCAGGTAGTAAAGTGCTACCACACTGAAACATTCAATGAAACCTGGTCTGGATAAATATTTTAGAGGATAATGCATCTTAGGTCTGGGTTAGGTCTAGGATTTGCCCTCATCAGGCTCATTCTTTCGCATATTTCTCATACTTGATGGCTAGATCCTGGGCTTTTTCTGGATTGCATCACGTAGTAATGTAGTACCACACTGAAACAGTCAATGAAACCTGGTTTCCATCAATATTTTAGAGGACATCGCAAGTTAGGTCTAGGTAAGGCCTGAGATTTTCACTGATCAGACTCATACTTTCGCATTCTTCACATACTTGTTGAACGGATCCTGGGTTTTTTCTGGTTTTGATCACGTAGTAATGTGGTACCACACTGAAACATTCAATTAAACCTGGTCTTGATAAATATTTTAGAGAATAACGCATGTTAGGTCTGGGTTAGGTCTAGGATTTGCCCTCATCAGGCTCATACTTTCGCATATTTCTCATATTTCATGGCTAGATCCTGGGCTGTTTCTGGATTGTATCAGGTAGTAAAGTGGTACCACACTGAAACATTCAATGAAACCTGGTCTAGATAAATATTTTAGAGGATAATGTATCTTAGGTCTGGGTTAGGTCTGAGATTTGCCCTCATCAGGCTCACAGTTTAGCGTTTTTCACATACTTCTTGAACAGATCCTGGGCTTTCTCTGGTTTAGATCACGAAGTAGTGTGGTACCACACTGAAACAGTCCATTAAACCTGGTTTCGCTCAATATTTTAGAGGATAACGCATGTTAGGTCTAGGTTAGGTCTGGGATTTGCTCTCATCAGGCTCATTCTTTCGCATATTTCTCATACTTCAAGGCTAGATCCTGGGCTGTTTCTGGATTGTATCAGGTAGTAAAGTGGTACCACACCGAAACATTCAATGAAACCTGGTCTGGATAAATATTTTAGAGGATAACGCATCTTAGGTCTGGGTTAGGTCTAAGACTTGCCCTCGTCAGGCTCACAGTTTAGCGTTTTTCACATACTTCTAAAACAGATCCTGGGCTTTCTCTGGTTTGGATCACGAAGTAGTGTGGTACCACACTGAAACAGTCAATTAAACCTGGTTTCGGTCAATATGTTAGAGAATAATTCATGTTGGGTCTAGGTTAGGTCTGGGATTTGCTCTCATCAGGCTCATTCTTTCGCATATTTCTCATACTTGGTGGCTAGATCCTGGGCTTTTTCTGGATTGCATCACGTAGTAATGAAGTACAACACTGAAACAGTCAATTAAACCTGGTTTTCATCAATATCTTAGAGGACAACGCAAGTTAGGTCTGGGATATGTCTGGGATTTGCCCTCATCAGGCTCATACTTTCGCGTTTTTCACATACTTGTTGAAGAGATCCTGGGTTTTTTCTGGTTTGGATCACGTAGTAGTGTGGTACCACGCTGAAACAGTCCATTACACCTGGTTTGGATCAATATTTTAGAGGATAACACATGTTAGGTCTAGGTTTGGCCTGGGATTTTCACTCATCAGACTCATACTTTCGCATTCATCACATACTTGTTGAACGGATCCTGGGTTATTTCTGGTTTGGGTCACGCAGTAATATGGGACCACACTGAAACAGTCAATTGAACCAGGTTTCGATCAATATTTTAGTGAATAATTCATGTTAGGTCTAGGTTAGGTCAGGGATTTACTCTCATCAGGCTCATTCTTTCGCATATTTCTCATACTTGACGGCTAGATCCTGGGTTTTTTCTGGTTTGGATCACGTAGTAATGTGGGACCATACTGAAACAATCTATTAGACCTGGACTTGATAAATATTTTAGAGGATAACGCATGTTAGGTCTGGGTTAGGTCTAGGATTTGCTCTCATCAGGCTCATACTTTCGCATATTTCTCATATTTCATGGCTAGATCCTGGGCTGTTTCTGGATTGTATCAGGTAGTAAAGTGGTACCACACTGAAACATTCAATGAAACCTGGTCTGGATAAATATTTTAGAGGATAATGCATCTTAGGTCTGGGTTAGGTCTGAGATTTGCCCTCATCAGGCTCACAGTTTAGCGTTTTTCACATACTTCTTGAACAGATCCAGGGCTTTCTCTGGTTTGGATCACGAAGTAGTGTGGTACCACACTGAAACAGTCCATTAAACCTGGTTTCGCTCAATATTTTAGAGGATAACGCATGTTAGGTCTAGGTTAGGTCTGGGATTTGCCCTCATCAGGGTCATACTTTCGCAGTTTTAACATACATGTTGGCCTGATCGAGGGTTTTTTCTGCTTTGGATCACGTAGTAAAGTGGTGCCACACTGAAACAGCCCATTAAACCTGGTCTCCATCAATATTCTAGAGGACAACGCATGTTAGGTCTAGGTTAGGCCTGGGATTTGCCCTCATCAGGGTCATACTGACGCAGTTTTAACATACTTGTTGAACGGATCCTGGGTTTTTTCTGGTTTGGTTCACCTAGTAATGTGGTACCACACTGAAACATTCAATTAAACCTTTTCTTGATAAATATTTTAGAGGATAACGCATGTTAGGTTTGGGTTAGGTCTAGGATTTGCCCTCATCAGGCTCATACTTTCGCATATTTCTCATACTTCATGGCTAGATCCTGGGCTTTTTCTGGATTGCATCACGTAGTAATGTAGTACCACACTGAAACAGTCTATGAAACCTGGTTTCCATCAATATTTTAGAGGACAACGCATGTTAGGTCTAGGTAAGGCCTGAGATTTTCACTGATCAGACTCATACTTTCGCATTCTTCGCATACTTGTTGAACGGATCCTGGGTTTTTTCTGCTTTTGATCACGAAGTAGTGTGGTACCACACTGAAACAGTCCATTAAACCTGGTTTCGCTCAATATTTTAGAGGATAACGCATGTTAGGTCTAGGTTAGGTCTGGGATTTGCCCTCATCAGGGTCATACTTTCGCAGTTTTAACATACATGTTGGCCTGATCGAGGGTTTTTTCTGCTTTGGATCACGTAGTAAAGTGGTGCCACACTGAAACAGCCCATTAAACCTGGTCTCCATCAATATTCTAGAGGACAACGCATGTTAGGTCTAGGTTAGGCCTGGGATTTGCCCTCATCAGGGTCATACTGACGCAGTTTTAACATACTTGTTGAACGGATCCTGGGTTTTTTCTGGTTTGGTTCACCTAGTAATGTGGTACCACACTGAAACATTCAATTAAACCTTTTCTTGATAAATATTTTAGAGGATAACGCATGTTAGGTTTGGGTTAGGTCTAGGATTTGCCCTCATCAGGCTCATACTTTCGCATATTTCTCATACTTCATGGCTAGATCCTGGGCTGTTTCTGGATTGTATCACGTAGTAATGTGGTACCACGCTGAAACAGTCGATTAAATCTGGTTTCGATCAATATTTTAGAGGATAACGCAAGTTAAGTTTGGGATAGGTCTGGGATTTGACCTCATCAGACTCATACTTTCGCATTCTTCACATACTTGTTGAACGGATCCTGGGTTTTTTCTGGTTTGGATCACGTAGTAATGTGGGACCACACTGAAACAGTCGACTAAACCTGGTTTCGATCAATATTTTAGAGGATAACGCATGTTAGGTCTAGGTTAGGCCTGGGATTTTCCCTCATCAGACTCATACTTTCGCATTCTTCACATACTTGTTGAACGGATCCTGGGTTTTTTCTGGTTTGGATCACGTAGTAATGTGGGACCACACTGAAGCAGTCAAGTAAACCTGGTTTCGATCAATATTTTAGAGGATAACGCAAGTTAGGTCTGGGATAGGTCTGGGATTTGCCCTCATCAGGCTCATACTTTCGGATTCTTCACATACTTGTTGAACTGATCCTGGGCGTTTTCTGGTTTGGATCACGTAGTAATGTGGTACCACACTGAAACGGTCAATTAAACCTGGTTTCGATCAATATTTTAGAGGATAACGCAAGTTAGGCCTGGGATAGGTCTGGGATTTGACCACATCAGACTCATTCTTTCGCATATTTCTCATACTTGATGGCTAGATCCTGGGCTTTTTCTGGATTGCATCACGTAGTAATGAAGTACAACACTGAAACAGTCAATTAAACCTGGTTTCGATCAATATTTTAGAGAATAATTCATGTTAGGTTTGGGTTAGGTCTAGGATTTGCCCTCATCAGGCTCATACTTTCGCATGTTTCTCATACTTCATGGCTAGATCCTGGGCTGTTTCTGGATTGTATCACGTAGTAATGTGGTACCACGCTGAAACAGTCGACTAAACCTGGTTTCGATCAATATTTTAGAGGATAACGCAAGTTAAGTCTGGGATAGGTCTGGGATTTGACCTCATCAGACTCATACTTTCGCATTCTTCACATACTTCTTGAACAGATCCTGGGCTTTCTCTGCTTTGGATCACGAAGTAGTGTGGTACCACACTGAAACAGTCCATTAAACCTGGTTTCGCTCAATATTTTAGAGGATAACGCATGTTAGGTCTAGGTTAGGTCTGGGATTTGCTCTCATCAGGCTCATTCTTTCGCATATTTCTCATACTGGATGGCTAGATCCTGGGCTTTTTCTGGATTGCATCACGTAGTAATGTAGTACCACACTGAAACAGTCAATGAAACCTGGCTTCCATCAATATTTTAGAGGACAACGCAAGTTAGGTCTAGGTAAGGCCTGAGATTTTCACTGATCAGACTCATACTTTCGCATTCTTCACATACTTGTTGAACGGATTCTGGGTTTTTTTCTGGTTTTGATCACGTAGTAATGTGGTACCACACTGAAACATTCAATTAAACCTGGTCTTGATAAATATTTTAGAGAATAACGCATGTTAGGTCTGGGTTAGGTCTAGGATTTGCCCTCATCAGGCTCATACTTTCGCATATTTCTCATACTTCATGGCTAGATCCTGGGCTGTTTCTGGATTGTATCAGGTAGTAAAGTGGTACCACACTGAAACATTCAATGAAACCTGGTCTGGATAAATATTTTAGAGGATAACGCATCTTAGGTCTGGGTTAGGTCTAAGATTTGCCCTCATCAGGCTCACAGTTTAGCGTTTTTCACATACTTCTTGAACAGATCCTGGGCTTTCTCTGCTTTGGATCACGAAGTAGTGTGGTACCACACTGAAACAGTCCATTAAACCTGGTTTCGCTCAATATTTTAGAGGATAACGCATGTTAGGTCTAGGTTAGGTCTGGGATTTGCTCTCATCAGGCTCATTCTTTCGCATATTTCTCATACTGGATGGCTAGATCCTGGGCTTTTTCTGGATTGCATCACGTAGTAATGTAGTACCACACTGAAACAGTCAATGAAACCTGGCTTCCATCAATATTTTAGAGGACAACGCAAGTTAGGTCTAGGTAAGGCCTGAGATTTTCACTGATCAGACTCATACTTTCGCATTCTTCACATACTTGTTGAACGGATTCTGGGTTTTTTTCTGGTTTTGATCACGTAGTAATGTGGTACCACACTGAAACATTCAATTAAACCTGGTCTTGATAAATATTTTAGAGAATAACGCATGTTAGGTCTGGGTTAGGTCTAGGATTTGCCCTCATCAGGCTCATACTTTCGCATATTTCTCATACTTCATGGCTAGATCCTGGGCTGTTTCTGAATTGTATCAGGTAGTAAAGTGGTACCACACTGAAACATTCAATGAAACCTGGTCTGGATAAATATTTTAGAGGATAACGCATCTTAGGTCTGGGTTAGGTCTAAGATTTGCCCTCATCAGGCTCACAGTTTAGCGTTTTTCACATACTTCTTGAACAGATCCTGGGCTTTCTCTGGTTTGGATCACGAAGTAGTGTGGTACCACACTGAAACAGTCCATTAAACCTGGTTTCGCTCAATATTTTAGAGGATAACGCATGTTAGGTTTGGGTTAGGTCTAGGATTTGCCCTCATCAGGCTCATACTTTCGCATATTTCTCATACTTGATGGCTAGATCCTGGGCTTTTTCTGGATTGCATCACGTAGTAATGTAGTACCACACTGAAACAGTCAATGAAACCTGGTTTCCATCAATATTTTAGAGGACAACGCAAGTTAGGTCTAGGTAAGGCCTGAGATTTTCACTTATCAGACTTATACTTTCGCATTCTTCACATACTTGTTGAACGGATCCTGGGTTTTTTCTGGTTTGGTTCTCGTAGTAATGTGGTACCACACTGAAACATTCAATTAAACCATGTTTCGATCAATATTTTTGAGGATAACGCATGTTAGGTCTAGGTTAGGCCTGGGATTTTCACTCATCGGACTCATACTTTCGCATTCTTCACATACTTGTTGAACGGATCCTGGGTTTTTTCTGGTTTGGATCACGTAGTAATGTGGGACCACACTGAAACAGTCAATTAAACCTGGTTTGGGTCAATGTTTTAGAGAATAATTCATGTTGGGTCTAGGTTATGTCTGGGAATTGCTCTCATCAGGCTCATTCTTTCGCATATTTCTCATACTTGGTGGCTAGATCCTGGGCTTTTTCTGGATTGCATCACGTAGTAATGAAGTACAACACTGAAACAGTCAATTAAACCTGGTTTCCGTCAATATTTTAGAGGACAACGCATGTTAGGTCTAGGTTAGGCCTGGGATTTGCCCTCATCAGGGTCATACTGTCGCAGTTTTAACATACTTGTTGAACGGATCCTGGGTTTTTTCTGGTTTGGTTCACGTAGTAATGTTGTACCACACTGAAACAGTCGATTAAACCTGGTTTCGATCAATATTTTAAAGGATAACGCAAGTTAAGTCTGGGATAGGTCTGGGATTTGACCTCATCAGACTCATACTTTCGCATTCTTCACATACTTGTTGAACGGATCCTGGGTTTTTTCTGGTTTGGATCACGTAGTAATGTGGGACCACACTGAAACAGTCGACTAAACCTGTTTTCGATCAATATTTTAGAGGATGACGCATGTTAGGTCTAGGTTAGGCCTGGGATTTTCCCTCATCAGACTCATACTTTCGCATTCTTCACATACTTGTTGAACGGATCCTGGGTTTTTTCTGGTTTGGATCACGTAGTATTGTGGGACCACACTGAAGCAGTCAAGTAAACCTGGTTTCGATCAATATTTTAGAGAATAATTCATGTTAGGTCTATGTTAGGTCTGGGATTTTCTCTCATCAGGCTCATTCTTTCGCATATTTCTCATACATTTTGAACAGATCCTGGGTTTTTTCTGGTTTGGATCACGTAGTAATGTGGGACCACACTGAAACAATCAATTAAACCTGGTCTTGATAAATATTTTAGAGGATAACGCATGCTAGGTCTGGATTAGGTTTACGATTTGCCCTCGTCAGGCTCATACTTTCGCATATTTCTCATACTTCAAGGCTAGATCCTGGGCTGTTTCTGGATTGTATCACGTAGTAATGTGGTACCACGCTGAAACAGTCAATTAAACCTGGTTTCGATCAATATTTTAGAGGATATCGCAAGTTAGGTCTGGGATAGGTCTAGGATTTGCCCTCATCAGGCTCTTACATTCGCATATCTCTCATACTTCATGGCTAGATCCTGTGCTATTTCTGGATTGGATCACGTAGTAAAGTGGTACCACACTGAAACATTCAATGAAACCTGGTCTGGATAAACATTTTAGAGGTTAACGCATCTTAGGTCTGGGTTAGGTCTAAGATTTGCCCCCATCAGGCTCACAGTTTAGCGTTTTTCACATACTTGTTGAACAGATCCAGGGTTTTTTCTGGTTTGGATCACGAAGTAGTGTGGTACCACACTGAAACAGTCCATTAAACCTGGTTTCGCTCAATATTTTAGAGGATAACGCATGTAAGGTCTAGGTTAGGTCTGGGATTTGCTCTCATCAGGTTCATTCTTTCGCATATTTCTCATACTTGATGGCTAGATCCTGGGTTTTTTCTGGTTTGGATCACGTAGTAATGTGGGACCACACTGAAACAATCAATTAAACCTGATCTTGATAAATATTTTAGAGGATAACGCATGTTAGGTCTGGGTTAGGTCTAGGATTTGCCCTCATCAGGCTCATACTTTCGCATATTTCTCATACTTCATGGCTAGATCCTGGGCAGTTTCTGGATTGGATCACGTAGTAATGTGGTACCACGCTGAAACAGTCAATTAAACCTGGTTTCCATCAATATTTTAGAGGACAACGCAAGTTAGGTCTAGGTAAGGCCTGAGATTTTCACTGATCAGACTCATACTTTCGCATTCTTCACATACTTGTTGAACGGATCCTGGGTTTTTTCTGGTTTGGTTCTCGTAGTAATATGGTAACACACTGAAACATTCAATTAAACCAGGTTTCGATCAATATTTTTGAGGATAACGCATGTTAGGTCTAGGTTTGGCCTGGGATTTTCACTCATCAGACTCATACTTTCGCATTCTTCACATACTTGTTGAACGGATCTTGGGTTATTTCTGGATTGGATCACGTAGTAATGTGGTACCACGCTGAAACAGTCCATTAAACCTGGTTTGGATCAATATTTTAGAGGATAACGCATGTTAGGTCTAGGTTTGGCCTGGGATTTTCACTCATCAGACTCATACTTTCGCATTCTTCACATACTTGTTGAACGGATCCTGGGTTATTTCTGGTTTGGATCACGTAGTAATGTGGGACCACACTGAAACAGTCAATTAAACCGGGTTTCGGTCAATATTTTAGAGAATAATTCATGTTGGGTCTAGGTTAGGTCTGAGATTTGCTCTCATCAGGCTCATTCTTTCGCATATTTCTCATACTTGGTGGCTAGATCCTGGGCTTTTTCTGGATTGCATCACGTAGTAATGAAGTACAACACTGAAACAGTCAATTAAACCTGGTTTTCATCAATATCTTAGAGGACAACGCAAGTTAGGTCTGGGATATGTCTGGGATTTGCCCTCATCAGGCTCATACTTTCGCGTTTTTCACATACTTGTTGAAGAGATCCTGGGTTTTTTCTGGTTTGGATCACGTAGTAGTGTGGTACCACGCTGAAACAGTCCATTAAACCTGGTTTGGATCAATATTTTAGAGGATAACGCATGTTAGGTCTAGGTTTGGCCTGGGATTTTCACTCATCAGACTCATACTTTCGCATTCTTCACATACTTGTTGAACGGATCCTGGGTTATTTCTGGTTTGGGTCACGTAGTAATGTGGGACCACACTGAAACAGTCAATTAAACCTGGTTTCGATCAATATTTTAGAGAATAATTCATGTTAGGTCTATGTTAGGTCTGGGATTTTCTCTCATCAGGCTCATTCTTTCGCATATTTCTCATACATGTTGAACAGATCCTGGGTTTTTTCTGGTTTGGATCACGTAGTAATGTGGGACCACACTGAAACTATCAATTAAACCTGATCTTGATAAATATTTTAGAGGATAACGCATGTTAGGTCTGGGTTAGGTCTAGGATTTGCCCTCATCAGGCTCATACTTTCGCATATTTCTCATACTTCATGGCTAGATCCTGGGCAGTTTCTGGATTGGATCACGTAGTAATGTGGTACCACGCTGAAACAGTCAATTAAACCTGGTTTCCATCAATATTTTAGAGGACAACGCAAGTTAGGTCTAGGTAAGGCCTGAGATTTTCACTGATCAGACTCATACTTTCGCATTCTTCACATACTTGTAGAACGGATCCTGGGTTTTTTCTGGTTTGGTTCTCGTAGTAATGTGGAGCACACTGAAACATTCAATTAAACCAGGTTTCGATCAATATTTTCGAGGATAACGCATGTTAGGTCTAGGTTTGGCCTGGGATTTTCACTCATCAGACTCATACTTTCGCATTCTTCACATACTTGTTGAACGGATCCTGGGTTATCTCTGGATTGGATCACGTAGTAATGTGGTACCACGCTGAAACAGTCAATTAAACCTGGTTTCCATCAATATTTTAGAGGACAACGCAAGTTAGGTCTAGGTAAGGCCTGAGATTTTCACTGATCAGACTCATACTTTCGCATTCTTCACATACTTGTTGAACGGATCCTGGGTTTTTTCTGGTTTGGTTCTCGTAGTAATGTGGTAACACACTGAAACATTCAATTAAACCAGGTTTCGATCAATATTTTTGAGGATAACGCATGTTAGGTCTAGGTTTGGCCTGGGATTTTCACTCATCAGACTCATACTTTCGCATTCTTCACATACTTGTTGAACGGATCCTGGGTTATTTCTGGTTTGGATCACGTAGTAATGTGGGACCACACTGAAACAGTCAATTAAACCGGGTTTCGGTCAATATTTTAGAGAATAATTCATGTTGGGTCTAGGTTAGGTCTGAGATTTGCTCTCATCAGGCTCATTCTTTCGCATATTTCTCATACTTGGTGGCTAGATCCTGGGCTTTTTCTGGATTGCATCACGTAGTAATGAAGTACAACACTGAAACAGTCAATTAAACCTGGTTTTCATCAATATCTTAGAGGACAACGCAAGTTAGGTCTGGGATATGTCTGGGATTTGCCCTCATCAGGCTCATACTTTCGCGTTTTTCACATACTTGTTGAAGAGATCCTGGGTTTTTTCTGGTTTGGATCACGTAGTAGTGTGGTACCACGCTGAAACAGTCCATTAAACCTGGTTTGGATCAATATTTTAGAGGATAACGCATGTTAGGTCTAGGTTTGGCCTGGGATTTTCACTCATCAGACTCATACTTTCGCATTCTTCACATACTTGTTGAACGGATCCTGGGTTATTTCTGGTTTGGGTCACGTAGTAATGTGGGACCACACTGAAACAGTCAATTAAACCTGGTTTCGATCAATATTTTAGAGAATAATTCATGTTAGGTCTATGTTAGGTCTGGGATTTTCTCTCATCAGGCTCATTCTTTCGCATATTTCTCATACATGTTGAACAGATCCTGGGTTTTTTCTGGTTTGGATCACGTAGTAATGTGGGACCACACTGAAACTATCAATTAAACCTGATCTTGATAAATATTTTAGAGGATAACGCATGTTAGGTCTGGGTTAGGTCTAGGATTTGCCCTCATCAGGCTCATACTTTCGCATATTTCTCATACTTCATGGCTAGATCCTGGGCAGTTTCTGGATTGGATCACGTAGTAATGTGGTACCACGCTGAAACAGTCAATTAAACCTGGTTTCCATCAATATTTTAGAGGACAACGCAAGTTAGGTCTAGGTAAGGCCTGAGATTTTCACTGATCAGACTCATACTTTCGCATTCTTCACATACTTGTAGAACGGATCCTGGGTTTTTTCTGGTTTGGTTCTCGTAGTAATGTGGAGCACACTGAAACATTCAATTAAACCAGGTTTCGATCAATATTTTCGAGGATAACGCATGTTAGGTCTAGGTTTGGCCTGGGATTTTCACTCATCAGACTCATACTTTCGCATTCTTCACATACTTGTTGAACGGATCCTGGGTTATCTCTGGATTGGATCACGTAGTAATGTGGTACCACGCTGAAACAGTCAATTAAACCTGGTTTCCATCAATATTTTAGAGGACAACGCAAGTTAGGTCTAGGTAAGGCCTGAGATTTTCACTGATCAGACTCATACTTTCGCATTCTTCACATACTTGTTGAACGGATCCTGGGTTTTTTCTGGTTTGGTTCTCGTAGTAATGTGGTAACACACTGAAACATTCAATTAAACCAGGTTTCGATCAATATTTTTGAGGATAACGCATGTTAGGTCTAGGTTTGGCCTGGGATTTTCACTCATCAGACTCATACTTTCGCATTCTTCACATACTTGTTGAACGGATCTTGGGTTATTTCTGGATTGGATCACGTAGTAATGTGGTACCACGCTGAAACAGTCCATTAAACCTGGTTTGGATCAATATTTTAGAGGATAACGCATGTTAGGTCTAGGTTTGGCCTGGGATTTTCACTCATCAGACTCATACTTTCGCATTCTTCACATACTTGTTGAACGGATCCTGGGTTATTTCTGGTTTGGATCACGTAGTAATGTGGGACCACACTGAAACAGTCAATTAAACCGGGTTTCGGTCAATATTTTAGAGAATAATTCATGTTGGGTCTAGGTTAGGTCTGAGATTTGCTCTCATCAGGCTCATTCTTTCGCATATTTCTCATACTTGGTGGCTAGATCCTGGGCTTTTTCTGGATTGCATCACGTAGTAATGAAGTACAACACTGAAACAGTCAATTAAACCTGGTTTTCATCAATATCTTAGAGGACAACGCAAGTTAGGTCTGGGATATGTCTGGGATTTGCCCTCATCAGGCTCATACTTTCGCGTTTTTCACATACTTGTTGAAGAGATCCTGGGTTTTTTCTGGTTTGGATCACGTAGTAGTGTGGTACCACGCTGAAACAGTCCATTAAACCTGGTTTGGATCAATATTTTAGAGGATAACGCATGTTAGGTCTAGGTTTGGCCTGGGATTTTCACTCATCAGACTCATACTTTCGCATTCTTCACATACTTGTTGAACGGATCCTGGGTTATTTCTGGTTTGGGTCACGTAGTAATGTGGGACCACACTGAAACAGTCAATTAAACCTGGTTTCGATCAATATTTTAGAGAATAATTCATGTTAGGTCTATGTTAGGTCTGGGATTTTCTCTCATCAGGCTCATTCTTTCGCATATTTCTCATACATGTTGAACAGATCCTGGGTTTTTTCTGGTTTGGATCACGTAGTAATGTGGGACCACACTGAAACTATCAATTAAACCTGGTCTTGATAAGTATTTTAGAGGATAACGCATGCTAGGTCTGGATTAGGTTTAGGATTTGCCCTCATCAGGCTCATACTTTCGCATATTTCTCATACTTCAAGGCTAGATCCTGGGCTGTTTCTGGATTGTATCACGTAGTAATGTGGTACCACGCTGAAACAGTCAATTAAACCTGGTTTCGATCAATATTTTAGAGGATATCGCACGTTAGGTCTGGGATAGGTCTAGGATTTGCCCTCATCAGGCCCTTACTTTCGTATATTTCTCATACTTCATGGCTAGATCCTGTGCTATTTCTGGATTGGATCACGTAGTAAAGTGGTACCACACTGAAACATTCTATGAAACCTGGTCTGGATAAATATTTTAGAGGTAAACGCATCTTAGGTCTGGGTTAGGTCTAAGATTTGCCCTCATCGGGCTCACAGTTTAGCGTTTTTCACATACTTGTTGAACAGATCCTGGGTTTTTTCTGGTTTGGATCACGAAGTAGTGTGGTACCACACTGAAGCAGTCCATTAAACCTGGATTCGCTCAATATTTTAGAGGATAACGCATGTAAGGTCTAGGTTAGGTCTGGGATTTGCTCTCATCAGGCTCACAGTTTCGCGTTTTTCACATACTTGTTGTACAGATCCTGGGTTTTTTCTGGTTTGGATCGCATAGTAATGTGGGACCACACTGAAACAGTCAATTAAACCTGGTTTCGCTCAATATTTTAGAGGATAACGCATGTTAGGTCTAGGTTAGGTCTGGGATTTGCTCTCATCAGGCTCATTCTTTCGCATATTTCTCATACTTGATGGCTAGATCCTGGGCTTTTTCTGGATTGCATCACGTAGTAATGTAGTACCACACTGAAACAGTCAATGAAACCTGGTTTCCATCAATATTTTAGAGGACAACGCAAGTTAGGTCTAGGTAAGGCCTGAGATTTTCACTGATCAGACTCATACTTTCGCATTCTTCACATACTTGTTGAACGGATCCTGGTTTTTTTCTGGTTTTGATCACGTAGTAATGAGGTACCACAATGAAACATTCAATTAAACCTGGTCTTGATAAAAATTTTACAGAATAACGCATGTTAGGTCTGGGTTAGGTCTAGGATTTGCCCTCATCAGGCTCATACTTTCGCATATTTCTCATACTTCATGGCTAGATTCTGGGCTATTGCTGGATTGGATCACGTAGTAATGTGGTACCGCACTGAAACAGTCAATTAAATCTGGTTTCGATCAATATTTTAGAGAATAATTCATGTTAGGTTTGGGTTAGGTCTAGGATTTGCCCTCATCAGGCTCATACTTTCGCATATTTCTCATACTTCATGGCTAGATCCTGGGCTGTTTCTGGATTGTATCACGTAGTAATGTGGTACCACACTGAAACAGTCGATTAAATCTGGTTTCGATCAATATTTTAGAGGATAACGCAAGTTAAGTTTGGGATAGGTCTGGGATTTGACCTCATCAGACTCATACTTTCGCATTCTTCACATACTTGTTGAACGGATCCTGGGTTTTTTCTGGTTTGGATCACGAAGTAGTGTGGTACCACACTGAAACAGTCCATTAAACCTGGTTTCGCTCAATATTTTAGAGGATAACGCATGTTAGGTCTGGGTTAGGTCTAGGATTTGCCCTCATCAGGCTCATACTTTCGCATATTTCTCATACTTGATGGCTAGATCCTGGGCTTTTTCTGGATTGCATCACGTAGTAATGTAGTACCACACTGAAACAGTCAATGAAACCTGGTTTCCATCAATATTTTAGAGGACAACGCAAGTTAGGTCTAGGTAAGGCCTGAGATTTTCACTGATCAGACTCATACTTTCGCATTCTTCACATACTTGTTCAACGGATCCTGGGTTTTTTCTGGTTTTGATCACGTAGTAATGAGGTACCACAATGAAACATTCAATTAAACCTGGTCTTGATAAAAATTTTACAGAATAACGCATGTTAGGTCTGGGTTAGGTCTAGGATTTGCCCTCATCAGGCTCATACTTTCGCATATTTCTCATACTTCATGGCTAGATCCTGGGCTATTTCTGGATTGGATCACGTAGTAATGTGGTACCACACTGAAACAGTCAATTAAATCTGGTTTCGATCAATATTTTAGAGGATAACGCAAGTTAGGTCTGGGATAGGTCTGGGATTTGACCTCATCAGACTCATACTTCCGCACACTTCACATACTCCTTGAACAGATCCTGGGTTATTTTCTGGTTTGGATCACATAGTAATGTGGTACCTAGTAATGTGGTGGACTGAAACAGTCGATTAAATCTGGTTTCGATCAATATTTTAGAGCACAACGCAAGTTAGGTCTAGGTAAGGCCTGAGATTTTCACTGATCAGACTCATACTTTCGCATTCTTCACATACTTGTTGAACGGATCCTGGGTTATTTCTGGTTTGGATCACGTAGTAATGTGGGACCACACTGAAACAGTCAATTAAACCTGGTTTCGGTCAATATTTTAGAGAATAATTCATGTTGGGTCTAGGTTAGGTCTGGGATTTGCTCTCATCAGGCTCATTCTTTCGCATATTTCTCATACTTGGTGGCTAGATCCTGGGCTTTTTCTGGATTGCATCACGTAGTAATGAAGTACAACACTGAAACAGTCAATTAAACCTGGTTTTCATCAATATCTTAGAGGACAACGCAAGTTAGGTCTGGGATATGTCTGGGATTTGCCCTCATCAGGCTCATACTTTCGCGTTTTTCACAGACTTGTTGAAGAGATCCTGGGTTTTTTCTGGTTTGGATCACGTAGTAGTGTGGTACCACGCTGAAACAGTCCATTAAACCTGGTTTGGATCAATATTTTAGAGGATAACGCATGTTAGGTCTAGGTTTGGCCTGGGATTTTCACTCATCAGACTCATACTTTCGCATTCTTCACATACTTGTTGAACGGATCCTGGGTTATTTCTGGTTTGGGTCACGTAGTAATGTGGGACCACACTGAAACAGTCAATTAAACCTGGTTTCGATCAATATTTTAGAGAATAATTCATGTTAGGTCTATGTTAGGTCTGGGATTTTCTCTCATCAGGCTCATTCTTTCGCATATTTCTCATACATGTTGAACAGATCCTGGGTTTTTTCTGGTTTGGATCACGTAGTAATGTGGGACCACACTGAAACTATCAATTAAACCTGGTCTTGATAAGTATTTTAGAGGATAACGCATGCTAGGTCTGGATTAGGTTTAGGATTTGCCCTCATCAGGCTCATACTTTCGCATATTTCTCATACTTCAAGGCTAGATCCTGGGCTGTTTCTGGATTGTATCACGTAGTAATGTGGTACCACGCTGAAACAGTCAATTAAACCTGGTTTCGATCAATATTTTAGAGGATATCGCAAGTTAGGTCTGGGATAGGTCTAGGATTTGCCCTCATCAGGCCCTTACTTTCGTATATTTCTCATACTTCATGGCTAGATCCTGTGCTATTTCTGGATTGGATCACGTAGTAAAGTGGTACCACACTGAAACATTCTATGAAACCTGGTCTGGATAAATATTTTAGAGGTAAACGCATCTTAGGTCTGGGTTAGGTCTAAGATTTGCCCTCATCGGGCTCACAGTTTAGCGTTTTTCACGTACTTGTTGAACAGATCCTGGGTTTTTTCTGGTTTGGATCACGAAGTAGTGTGGTACCACACTGAAGCAGTCCATAAAACCTGGTTTCGTTCAATATTTTAGAGGATAACGCATGTAAGGTCTAGGTTAGTTCTGGGATTTGCTCTCATCAGGTTCATTCTTTCGCATATTTCTCATACTTGATGGCTAGATCCTGGGTTATTTTCTGGTTTGGATCACGAAGTAGTGTGGTACCACACTGAAACAGTCCATTAAACCTGGATTCGCTCAATATTTTAGAGGATAACGCATGTAAGGTCAAGGTTAGGTCTGGGATTTGCTCTCATCAGGCTCACAGTTTCGCGTTTTTCACATACTTGTTGTACAGATCCTGGGTTTTTTCTGGTTTGGATCGCATAGTAATGTGGGACCACACTGAAACAGTCAATTAAACCTGGTTTCGCTCAATATTTTAGAGGATAACGCATGTTAGGTCTAGGTTAGGTCTGGGATTTGCTCTCATCAGGCTCATTCTTTCGCATATTTCTCATACTTGATGGCTAGATCCTGGGCTTCTTCTGGATTGCATCACGTAGTAATGTAGTACCACACTGAAACAGTCAATGAAACCTGGTTTCCATCAATATTTTAGTGGACAACGCAAGTTAGGTCTAGGTAAGGCCTGAGATTTTCACTGATCAGACTCATACTTTCGCATTCTTCACATACTTGTTGAACGGATCCTGGGTTTTTTCTGGTTTTGATCACGTAGTAATGAGGTACCACAATGAAACATTCAATTGAACCTGGTCTTGATAAAAATTTTACAGAATAACGCATGTTAGGTCTGGGTTAGGTCTAGGATTTGCCCTCATCAGGCTCATACTTTCGCATATTTCTCATACTTCATGGCTAGATTCTGGGCTATTGCTGGATTGGATCACGTAGTAATGTGGTACCGCACTGAAACAGTCAATTAAATCTGGTTTCGATCAATATTTTAGAGAATAATTCATGTTAGGTTTGGGTTAGGTCTAGGATTTGCCCTCATCAGGCTCATACTTTCGCATATTTCTCATACTTCATGGCTAGATCCTGGGCTGTTTCTGGATTGTATCACGTAGTAATGTGGTACCACGCTGAAACAGTCGATTAAATCTGGTTTCGATCAATATTTTAGAGGATAACGCAAGTTAAGTTTGGGATAGGTCTGGGATTTGACCTCATCAGACTCATACTTTCGCATTCTTCACATACTTGTTGAACGGATCCTGGGTTTTTTCTGGTTTGGATCACGAAGTAGTGTGGTACCACACTGAAACAGTCCATTAAACCTGGTTTCGCTCAATATTTTAGAGGATAACGCATGTTAGGTCTGGGTTAGGTCTAGGATTTGCCCTCATCAGGCTCATACTTTCGCATATTTCTCATACTTGATGGCTAGATCCTGGGCTTCTTCTGGATTGCATCACGTAGTAATGTAGTACCACACTGAAACAGTCAATGAAACCTGGTTTCCATCAATATTTTAGAGGACAACGCAAGTTAGGTCTAGGTAAGGCCTGAGATTTTCACTGATCAGACTCATACTTTCGCATTCTTCACATACTTGTTGAACGGATCCTGGGTTTTTTCAGGTTTTGATCACGTAGTAATGAGGTACCACAATGAAACATTCAATTAAACCTGGTCTTGATAAAAATTTTACAGAATAACGCATGTTAGGTCTGGGTTAGGTCTAGGATTTGCCCTCATCAGGCTCATACTTTCGCATATTTCTCATACTTCATGGCTAGATCCTGGGCTATTTCTGGATTGGATCACGTAGTAATGTGGTACCACACTGAAACAGTCAATTAAATCTGGTTTCGATCAATATTTTAGAGGATAACGCAAGTTAGGTCTGGGATAGGTCTGGGATTTGACCTCATCAGACTCATACTTCCGCACACTTCACATACTCCTTGAACAGATCCTGGGTTATTTTCTGGTTTGGATCACATAGTAATGTGGTACCACACTGAAACAGTCGATTAAATCTGGTTTCGATCAATATTTTAGAGCACAACGCAAGTTAGGTCTAGGTAAGGCCTGAGATTTTCACTGATCAGACTCATACTTTCGCATTCTTCACATACTTGTTGAACGGATCCTGGGTTTTTTCTGGTTTTGATCACGTAGTAATGAGGTACCACAATGAAACATTCAATTAAACCTGGTCTTGATAAAAATTTTACAGAATAACGCATGTTAGGTCTGGGTTAGGTCTAGGATTTGCCCTCATCAGGCTCATACTTTCGCATATTTCTCATACTTCATGGCTAGATCCTGGGCTATTTCTGGATTGGATCACGAAGTAGTGTGGTACCACACTGAAACAGTCCATTAAACCTGGTTTCGCTCAATATTTTAGAGGATAACGCATGTAAGGTCTAGGTTAGATCTGGGATTTGCTCTCATCAGGCTCATTCTTTCGCATATTTCTTATACTTCATGGCTAGATCCTGGGATATTTCTGGATTGGATCACGTAGTAAAGTGGTACCACACTGGAACATTCAATGAAACCTGGTCTGGATAAATATTTTAGAGGATAACGCATCTTAGGTCTGGGTTAGGTCTAAGATTTGCCCTCATCAGGCTCATACTTTCGCACACTTCACATACTCGTTGAACAGATCCTGAGTTATTTTCTGGTTTGGATCACATAGTAATGTCGTACCACACTGAAACAGTCGATTAAACTAGGTTTCGATCAATATTTTTGAGGATAACGCATGTTAGGTCTAGGTTAGGCCTGGGATTTGCCCTCATCAGGCTCATACTTCCGCATATTTCTCATACTTCATGGCTAGATCCTGGGCTATTTCTGGATTGGATCACGTAGTAATGTGGTACCGCACTGAAACAGTCAATTAAATCTGATTTCGATCAATATTTTAGAGAATAATTCATGTTAGGTTTGGGTTAGGTCTAGGATTTGCCCTCATCAGGCTCATACTTTCGCATTCTTCACATACTTGTTGAACGGATCCTGGGTTTTTCCTGGTTTGGATCACGTAGTAATGTGGGACCACACTGAAACAGTCGACTAAACCTGGTTTCGATCAATATTTTAGAGGATAACGCATGTTAGGTCTAGGTTAGGCCTGGGATTTTCCCTCATCAGACTCATACTTTCGCATTCTTCACATACTTGTTGAACGGATCCTGGGTTTTTTCTGGTTTGGATCACGTAGTAATGTGGGACCACATTGAAGCAGTCAAGTAAACCTGGTTTCGATCAATATTTTAGAGAATAATTCATGTTAGGTCTAGGTTAGTTCTGGGATTTGCTCTCATCAGGCTCATTCTTTCGCATATTTCTCATACATGTTGAACAGATACCGGGTTTTTTCTGGTTTGGATCACGTAGTAATGTGGGACCACACTGAAACAATCAATTAAACCTGATCTTAATAAATATTTTAGAGGATAACGCATGTTAGATCTGGGTTAGGTCTAGGATTTGCCCTCATCAGGCTCATACTTTCGCATATTTCTCATACTTCATGGCTAGATCCTGGGCTGTTTCTGGATTGTATCACGTAGTAATGTGGTACCACGCTGAAACAGTCGATTAAACCTGGTTTCGATCAATATTTTAGAGGATAACGCAAGTTAAGTTTGGGATAGGTCTAGGATTTGCCCTCATCAGGCTCTTACTTTCGCATATTTCTCATACTTCATGGCTAGATCCTGGGCTATTCCTGGATTGGATCACGTAGTAAAGTGGTACCACACTGAAACATTCAACGAAACCTGGTCTGGATAAATATTTTAGAGGATAACGCATCTTAGGTCTGGGTTAGGTCTAAGATTTGCCCTCATCAGGCTCACAGTTTAGCGTTTTTCACATACTTCTTGAACAGATCCTGGGCTTTCTCTGGTTTGGATCACGAAGTAGTGTGGTACCACACTGAAACAGTCCATTACACCTGGTTTCGCTCAATATTTTAGAGGATAACGCATGTTAGGTCTAGGTAAGGCCTGAGATTTTCACTGATCAGACTCATACTTCCGCATTCTTCGCACACTTGTTGAACGGATCCTGGGTTTTTTCTGGTTTTGATCACGTAGTAATGTGGTACCACACTGAAACATTCAATTAAACCTGGTCTTGATAAATATTTTAGAGAATAACGCATGTTAGGTCTGGGTTAGGTCTAGGATTTGCCCTCATCAGGCTCATACTTTCGCATATTTCTCATGCTTCATGGCTAGATCCTGGGCTATTTCTGGATTGGATCACGTAGTAATGTGGTACCACACTGAAACAGTCAATTAAACCTGGTTTTGATCAATATTTTAGAGAATAATTCATTGTAGGTCTAGGTTAGGTCAGGGATTTGCTCCCATCAGGCACACTCTTTCGCATATTTCTCATACTTGATGGCTAGATCTTGGGCTTTTTCTGAATTGCATAACGTAGTAATGAAGTACAACACTGAAACAGTCAATTAAACCTGGTTTCCATCAATATTTTAGAGGGCAACGCATATTAGGTCTAGGTTTGGCCTGGGATTTGCCCTCATCAGGGTCATGCTTTCGCAGTTTTAACATACATGTTGGCCTGATCGAGGGTTTTTTCTGCTTTGGATCACGTAGTAAAGTGGTGCCACACTGAAACAGCCCATTAAACCTGGTTTCCATCAATATTTTAGAGGACAACGCATGTTAGGTCTAGGTTAGGCCTGGGATTTGCCCTCATCAGGGTCATACTGTCGCAGTTTTAACATACTTGTTGAACGGATCCTGGGTTTTTTCTGGTTTGGTTCACGTAGTAATGTGGTACCACACTGAAACATTCAATTAAACCTGGTCTTGCTAAATATTTTAGAGGCTAACGCATGTTAGGTTTGGGTTAGGTCTAGCATTTGCCCTCATCTGGGTCATACTTTCGCATATTTCTCATACTTCATGGCTGGATCCTGTGCTGTTTCTGGATTGTATCACGTAGTAATGTGGTACCACGCTGAAACAGTAAATTAAACCTGGTTTCGATCAATATTTTAGAGGATAACGCAAGTTAGGTCTGGGATAGGTCTGGGATTTGACCACGTCAGACTCATACTTTCGCGTTTCTCACATACTTGTTGAACAGATCCTGGGTTTTTTCTGATTTGGATGACGTAGTAGTGTGGTGCCACACTGAAACAGTCCATTAAACCTGGTTTGGATCAATATTTTAGAGGATAACGCATGTTAGGTCTAGGTCAGCCCTGTGATTTTCACTCATCAGACTCATATTTTCACATTCTTCACATACTTGTTGAACGGATCCTGGGTTTTTTCTGGTTTGGTTCACGTAGTAATGTGGTACCACACTGAAACATTCAATTAAACCTGGTCTTGATAAATATTTTAGAGGATAACGCATGTTAGGTTTGGGTTAGGTCTAGGATTTGCCCTCATCAGGCTCATACTTTCGCATATTTCTCATACTTCATGGCTAGATCCTGGGCTGTTTCTGGATTGTATCACGTAGTAATGTGGTACCACGCTGAAACAGTCAATTAAACCTGGTTTCGATCAATATTTTAGAGGATAACGCAAGTTAGGTCTGGGATAGGTCTGGGACTCGCCCTAATCAGGCTCATACTTTCGCGTTTTTCACATACTTGTTGAACTGATCCTGGGTTTTTTCTGGTTTGGATCACGTAGTAATGAGGTACCACACTGAAACAGTCGATTAAACCTGGTTTCGATCAATATTTTTGAGGATAACGCAAGTTAGGTCTGGGATAGGTCTGGGATTTGACCTCGTCAGACTCATACTTTCGCACACTTGACATACTTGTTGAACGGATCCTGGGTTTTTTCTGGTTTGGATCTCGTAGTAATGTGGGACCACACTGAAACAGTCAATTAAACCTGGTTTCGATCAATATTTTAGTGGATAACGCATGTTAGGTCTGGGATAGGTCTGGGATTTGCCCTCATCAGGCTCATACTTTCCCAGTTTTAACATGCATGTTGACCTGATCGAGGGTTTTTTCTGCTTTGGATCACGTAGTAAAGTGGTACCACAATAAAACAGTCAATTAAACCTGGTCTTGATAAATATTTTAGAGGATAACGCATGTTAGGTTTGGGTTAACTCTAGGATTTGCCCTCATCAGGCTCATACTTTCGCATATTTCTCATACTTCATGGCTAGATCGTGGGCTGTTTCTGGAATGTATCACGTAGTAATGTGGTACCACGCTGAAACAGTCAATTAAACCTGGTTTCGATCAATATTTTAGAGGATAACGCAAGTTAGGTCTGGGATAGGTCTGGGACTCGCCCTAATCAGGCTCATACTTTCGCGTTTTTCACATACTTGTTGAACTGATCCTGGGTTTTTTCTGGTTTGGATCACGTAGTAATGTGGTACCACACTGAAACAGTCGATTAAACCTGGTTTCGATCAATATTTTTGAGGATAACGCAAGTTAGGTCTGGGATAGGTCTGGGATTTGACCTCGTCAGACTCATACTTTCGCACCCTTCACATACTCGTTGAACAGATCCTGGGTTATTTTCTGGTTTGGATCTCATAGTAATGTGGTACCACACTGAAACAGTCGATTAAACCAGGTTTCGCTCAATATTTTAGAGGATAACGCATGTTATGTCTAGGTCAGGCCTGGTTTTTTCACTCATCAGACTCATACTTTCGCATTCTTCACATACTTGTTGAACGGATCCTGGGTTTTTTCTGGTTTGGGTCACGTAGTAATGTGGGACCACACTGAAACAGTCAATTAAACCTGGTTTCGACCAATATTTTAGAGAATAATTCATGTTAGGTCTGCAATAGGTCTAGGATTTGCCCTCATCAGGCTCTTACTATCGCATATTTCTCATACTTCATGGCTAGATCCTGGGCTATTTCTGGATTGGATCACGTAGTAATGTGGTACCACACTAAAACAGTCAATTAAACCTGGTTTCGATCAATATTTTGGAGGATAACGCAAGTTAGGTATGGGATAGGTCTGGGATTTTCACTCATCAGACTCATACTTTCGCATTCCTCACATACTTGTTGAACGGCTCCTGGGTTTTTTCTGGTTTGGGTCACGTAGTAATGTGGGACCACACTGAAACAGTCAATTAAACCTGGTTTCGATCAATATTTTAGAGGATAACGCAAGTTAGGTCTGGGATAGGTCTGGGGTTTGCCCTCATCAGGTTCATACTTTCGCGTTTTTCACATGCTAGTTGAACAGATCCTGGGTTTTTTCTGGATTGCATCACGTAGTAATGTAGTACCACACTGAAACAGTCAATTAAACCTGGTTTCGATCAATATTTTGGAGGATAACGCAAGTTAGGTCTGGGATAGGTCTAGGATTTGCCCTCATCAGGCACTTACTATCGCATATTTCTCATACTTCATGGCTAGATCCTGGGCTATTTCTGGATTGGATCACGTAGTAATGTGGAACCACACTAAAACAGTCAATTAAACCTGGTTTCGATCAATATTTTGGAGGATAACGCAAGTTAGGTATGGGATAGGTCTGGGATTTGCTCCCATCAGGCTCATTCTTTCGCATATTTCACATACTTGATGGCTAGATCGTGGGCTGTTTCTGGATTGCATCACGCAGTAATGAAGTACAACACTGAAACAGTCAATTAAACCTGGTTTCCATCAATATTTTAGAGGACAACGCAAGTTAGGTCTGGGATAGGTCTGGGACTTGCCCTCATCAGGCTCATACTGTCGCGCTTTTCACATACTTGTTGAACAGATCCTGGGTTTTTTTCTGGTTTGGATCGCGTAGTAGTGTGGTACCACACTGAAACAGTCCATTAAACATGGTTTCCCTCAATATTTTACAGGATAACGCATGTTAGGTCTAGGTCAGTCCTGGGATTTTCACTCATCACACTCATACATTCGCATTCTTCACATACTTGTTGAACGGATCCTGGGTTTTTTCTGGTTTGGATCACGTAGTAATGTGGGTCCACACTGAAACAATCAATTAAACCTGGTCTTGATAAATATATTAGAGGATAACGCATGTTAGGTCTGGGATAGGTCTGGGATTTGCCCTCATCAGACTCATACTTTCGCACACTTCACATACTCGTTGAACAGATCCTGGGTTATTTTCTGTTTGGATCACATAGTAATGTGGTACCACACTGAAACAGTCGATTAAACCTGGTTTCGTTCAATATTTTGGAGGATAACGCATGTTAGGTCTAGGCCAGGCCTGGGATTTTCACTCATCAGATTCATACTTTCGCATTCTTCACATACTTGTTGAACGTATCCTGGGTTTTTTCTGGTTTGGATCACGTAGTAATGTGGTACCACACTGAAACATTCAATTAAACCTGGACTTGATAAATATTTTAGAGGATAACGCATGTTAGGTCTGGGTTAGGTCTAGGATTTGCCCTCATCAGGCTCATACTTTCGCATATTTCTCATACTTCATGGCTAGATCCTGGGCTATTTCTGGATTGGATCACGTAGTAAGTTGGTACCACACTGAAACATTCAATGAAACCTGGTCTGGATAAATATTTTAGAGGATAACGCAACTTAGGTCTGGGTTAGGTCTAAGATTTGCCCTCATCAGGCTCTTACTATCGCATATTTCTCATACTTCATGGCTAGATCCTGGGCTATTTCTGGATTGGATCACGTAGTAAAGTGGTACCACGCTGAAACAGTCAATTAAACCTGGCTTCCATCAATATTTTAGAGGACAACGCAAGTTAGGTCTAGGTAAGGCCTGGGATTTTCAGTGATCAGACTCATACATTCGCATTCTTCACATACTTGTTGAACGGAGCCTGGGTTTTTTCTGGTTTGGATCACGTAGTAATGTGGTACCACACTGAAACATTCAATTAAACCTGGTCTTGATAAATATTTTAGAGGATAACGCATGTTAGGTCTGGGTTACGTCTAGGATTTGCCCTCATCAGGCTCATACTTTCGCATATTTCTCATACTTCATGGCTAGATCCTGGGCTGTTTCTGCATTGTATCACGTAGTAATGTCGTACCACGCTGAAACAGCCAATTAAACCTGGTTTCGATCAATATTTTAGAGGATAACGCAAGTTAGGTCTGGGATAGGTCTAGGATTTGCCCTCATCAGGCTCTTACTATCGCATATTTCTCATACTTCATGGCTAGATCCTGGGCTATTTCTGGATTGGATCACGTAGTAAAGTGGTACCACACTGAAACATTCAATGAAACCTGTTCTGGATAAATATTTTAGAGGATAACGCATCTTAGGTCTGGGTTAGGTCTAAGATTTGCCCTCATCAGGCTCACAGTTTCGCGTTTTTCACATACTTGTTAAACAGATCCTGGGTTCTTTCTGGTTTGGATCACGTAGTAATGTGGTACAACACTGAAACAGTCAATTAAACCTGGTTTCGCTCAATATTTTAGAGGATAACGCATGTTAGGTCTAGGTCAGGCCTGGGTTTTTCACTCATCAGACTCATACTTTCGCACACTTCACATACTCGTTGACAAGATCCTGGGTTTTTTCTGGTTTGGATCACGTAGTAGTGTGGTACCACACTGAAACAGTCCATTAAACCTGGTTTCGCTCAATATTTTAGAGGATAACGCATGTTAGGTCTAGGTCAGGCCTGGGATTTTCACTCATCAGACTCATACTTTCCCATTCTTCACATACTTGTAGAACGGATCCTGGGTTTCTACTGGTTTGGATCACGTAGTAATGTGGTACCACACTGAAACATTCAATTAAACCTGGTCTTGATAAATATTTTAGAGGATAACGCATGTTAGGTCTGGGTTACGTCTAGGATTTGCCCTCATCAGGCTCATATTTTCGCGTATTTCTCATACTTCATGGCTAGATCCTGGGCTATTTCTGGATTGGATCACGTAGTAATGTGGTACCACACTGAAACAGTCAATTAAACCTGGTTTCGATCAATATTTTAGAGGATAACGCATGTTAGGTCTGGGTTAGGTCTAGGATTTGCCCTCATCAGGCTCATACTTTCGCATATTTCTCATACTTCATGGCTAGATCCTGGGCTATTTCTGGATTGGATCACGTAGTAAGGTGGTACCACACTGAAACATTCAATGAAACCTGGTCTGGATAAATATTTTAGAGGATAACGCATCTTAGGTCTGGGTTAGGTCTAAGATTTGCCCTCATCAGGCTCACGGTTTCGCGTTTTTCACATACTTGTTGAACAGATCCTGGGTTTTCTCTGGTTTGGATCACGTAGTAATGTGGTACCACACTGAAACGGCCCATTAAACCTGGTTTCGCTCAATATTTTAGAGGATAACGCATGTTAGGTCTATGTTAGGTCTGGGATTTGCTCTCATCAGGCTCATTCTTTCGCATATCTCTCATACTTGATGGCTAGATCCTGGGCTTTTTCTGGATTGCATCACGTAGTAATGTAGTACCACACTGAAACAGTCAACGAAACCTGTTTTCCATCAATATTTTAAAGGACAACGCAAGTTAGGTCTAGGTAAGGCCTGAGATTTTCACTGATCAGACTCATACATTCGCATTCTTCACATGCTTGTTGAACGAATCCTGGGTTTTTTCTGGTTTGGATCACGTAGTAATGTGGTACAACACTGAAAAAGTCAACTAAACCTGGTCTTGGTAAATATTTTAGAGGATAACGCATGTTAGGTCTGGGATAGGACTGGGATTTGCCCTCATCAGACTCATACTTTCGCGTTTTTCACATACTTGTTGAACAGATCCTGGGTTATTTTCTGGTTTGGATCACATAGTAGTGTGGTACCACACTGAAACCGTCCAATAAACCTGGTTTCGCTCAATATTTTAGAGGATAACACATGTTAGGTCTAGGTTAGGTCTGGAATTTGCTCTCACCAGGCTCATTCTCTCGCATATGTCTCATACTCGTTGAAATGATCCTGGGTTTTTTCTGGTTTGGATCACGTAGTAATGTGGTACCACACTGAAACAGTCGATTATACCTGGTTTCGATCAATATTTTATAGGATAATGCATGCTAGGTCTGGGATAGGTCTGGAATTTGCTCTCATCAGGCTCATTCTATCGCATATGTCTCATACTTGATGGCTCGATCCTGGGCTTTTTCTGGATTGCATCACGTAGTAACGTAGTACCACACTGAAACAGTCAATGAAACCTGGTTTCCATCAATATTTTAGAGGACGATGCAAGTTAGGTCTAGGTAAGGCCTGAGATTTTCACTGATCAGACTCATACATTCGCATTCTTCAAATACTTGTTAAACGGATCCTGGGTTTTTTCTGGTTTGGATCACGTAGTAATGTGGTACCACACTGAAACATTCAACTAACCTGGTCTTGATAAATATTTTAGAGGATAACGCAAGTTAGGTCTGGGATAGGTCTAGGATTTGCCCTCATCAGGCTCTTACTATCGCATATTTCTCATACTTCATGGCTAGATCCTGGGCTATTTCTGGATTGGATCACGTAGTAAAGTGGTACCACACTGAAACATTCAATGAAACCTGGTCTGGATAAATATTTTAGAGGATAACGCATCTTAGGTCTGGGTTAGGTCTAAGATTTGCCCTCGTCAGGCTCACAGTTTCGCGTTTTTCACGTACTTGTTGAACAGATCCTGGGTTTTTTCTGGTTTGGATCACGTAGTAATGTGGTACCACACTAAAACAGACAATTAAACCTGGTTTCGATCAATATTTTGGAGGATAACGCATGTTAGGTCTAGGTCAGGCCTCGTTTTTTCACTCATCAGACTCCTACTTTCGCATTCTTCACATACTTGTTGAACTGATCCTGGGTTTTTTCTGGTTTGGATCACGTAGTAATGTGGTACCGCACTGAAACAGTCGATTAAACCTGGTTTCGATCAATAGCTTAGAGGATAGCGCACGTTAAGTCTGGGATCGGTCTGGGATTTGACCTCATCAGACTCATACTTTCGCACACTTCACATACTCGTTGAACAGATCCTGGGTTATTTTCTGGTTTGGATCACATAGTAATGTGGTACCACACTGAAACAGTCGATTAAACCAGGTTTCGATCAATATTTTAGAGGATAACGCATGTTAGGTCTAGGTTAGGCCTGGGATTTTCAACTCATCAGACTCATACTTTCGCATTCTTCACATACTTGTTGAACGGATCCTGGGTTTTTTCTGGTTTGGATCACGTAGTAATGTGGGACCACACTGAAACAGTAAATTAAACCTGGTTTCGATCAATATTTTAGAGAATAATTCATGTTAGGTCAAGGTTAGGTCTGGGATTTGCTCTCATCAGGCTCGTTCTTTCGCATATTTCTCATACTTGATGGCTAGATCCTGGGCTTTTTCTGGATTGCATCACGTAGTAATGAAGTACAACACTGAAACAGTCAATTAAACCTGGTTTCCATCAATATCTTAGAGGACAACGCAAGTTAGGTCTGGGATTGGTCTGGGATTTGCCCTCATCAGGCTCATACTTTCGCATATTTCTCATACATCATGGCTAGATCCTAGGCTGTTTCTGCATTGTATCACGTAGTAATGTGGTACCATGCTGAAACAGTCAATTAAACCTGGTTTCGATCAATATTTTAGAAAATAACGCAAGTTAGGTCTGGGATAGGTCTAGGATTTGCCCTCATCAGGCTCTTACTATCGCATATTTCTCATACTTCATGGCTAGATCCTGGGCTATTTCTGGATTGGATCACGTAGTAAAGTGGTACCACACTGAAACATTCAATGAAACCTGTTCTGGATAAATATTTTAGAGGATAACGCATCTTAGGTCTGGGTTAGGTCTAAGATTTGCCCTCATCAGGCTCACAGTTTCGCGTTTTTCACATACTTGTTAAACAGATCCTGGGTTTTTTCTGGTGTGGATCACGTAGTAATGTGTTACCACACTAAAACAGTCAATTAAACCTGGTTTCGATCAATATTTTAGAGGATCACGCAAGCTAGGTCTGGGATAGGTCTGGGATTAGCCCTCATCAGACTCATACTTTCGCACACTTCACATACTCGTTGACAAGATCCTGGGTTTTTTCTGGTTTGGGTCACGTAGTAATGTGGGACCACACTGAAACAGTCAATTAAACCTGGTTTCGATCAATATTTTAGAGAATAATTCATGTTAGGTCAAGGTTAGGTCTGGGATTTGCTATCATCAGGCTCGTTCTTTCGCATATTTCTCATACTTGATGGCTAGATCCTGGGCTTTTTCTGTATTGCATCACGTAGTAATGAAGTACAACACTGAAACAGTCAATTAAACCTGGTTTCCATCAATATCTTAGAGGACAACGCAAGTTAGGTCTGGGATTGGTCTGGGATTTGCCCTCATCAGGCTCATACTTTCGCATATTTCTCATACATCATGGCTAGATCCTGGGCTGTTTCTGCATTGTATCACGTAGTAATGTGGTACCACACTGAAACAGTCGATTAAACCTGGTTTCGATCAATATTTTTGAGGATAACGCAAGTTAGGTCTGGGATAGGTCTGGGATTTGACCTCGTCAGACTCATACTTTCGCACACTTGACATACTTGTTGAACGGATCCTGGGTTTTTTCTGGTTTGGATCTCGTAGTAATGTGGGACCACACTGAAACAGTCAATTAAACCTGGTTTCGATAAATATTTTAGTGGATAACGCATGTTAGGTCTGGGATAGGTCTGGGATTTGCCCTCATCAGGCTCATACTTTCCCAGTTTTAACATGCATGTTGACCTGATCGAGGGTTTTTTCTGCTTTGGATCACGTAGTAAAGTGGTACCACAATAAAACAGTCAATTAAACCTGGTCTTGATAAATATTTTAGAGGATAACGCATGTTAGGTTTGGGTTAGGTCTAGGATTTGCCCTCATCAGGCTCATACTTTCGCATATTTCTCATACTTCATGGCTAGATCGTGGGCTGTTTCTGGAATGTATCACGTAGTAATGTGGTACCACGCTGAAACAGTCAATTAAACCTGGTTTCGATCAATATTTTAGAGGATAACGCAAGTTAGGTCTGGGATAGGTCTGGGACTCGCCCTAATCAGGCTCATACTTTCGCGTTTTTCACATACTTGTTGAACTGATCCTGGGTTTTTTCTGGTTTGGATCACGTAGTAATGTGGTACCACACTGAAACAGTCGATTAAACCTGGTTTCGATCAATATTTTTGAGGATAACGCAAGTTAGGTCTGGGATAGGTCTGGGATTTGACCTCGTCAGACTCATACTTTCGCACCCTTCACATACTCGTTGAACAGATCCTGGGTTATTTTCTGGTTTGGATCTCATAGTAATGTGGTACCACACTGAAACAGTCGATTAAACCAGGTTTCGCTCAATATTTTAGAGGATAACGCATGTTATGTCTAGGTCAGGCCTGGTTTTTTCACTCATCAGACTCATACTTTCGCATTCTTCACATACTTGTTGAACGGATCCTGGGTTTTTTCTGGTTTGGGTCACGTAGTAATGTGGGACCACACTGAAACAGTCAATTAAACCTGGTTTCGACCAATATTTTAGAGAATAATTCATGTTAGGTCTAGGTTAGGTCTGGGATTTGCTCTCATCAGACTCATACTTTCGCACACTTCACATACTTGTTGAACGGATCCTGGGTTTTTTCTGGTTTGGATCACGTAGTAGTGTGGTACCACACTGAAACAGTCCATTAAACCTGGTTTCGCTCAATATTTTAGAGGATAACGCATGTTAGGTCTAGGTCAGGTCTGGGATTTTCACTCATCAGACTCATACTTTCGCATTCTTCACATACTTGTTGAACGGATCCTGGGTTTTTTCTGGTTTGGGTCACGTAGTAATGTGGGACCACACTGAAACAGTCAATTAAACCTGGTTTCGATCAATATTTTAGAGGATAACGCAAGCTAGGTCTGGGATAGGTCTGTGATTAGCCCTCATCAGACTCATACTTTCGCACACTTCACATACTCGTTGACAATATCCTGGGTTTTTTTCTGGTTTGGATCACGTAGTAATGTGGTTCCACACTGAAACATTCAATTAAACCTGGTTTCGATCAATATTTTAGAGGATAACGCAAGTTAGGTCTGGGATAGGTCTAGGATTTGCCCTCATCAGGCTCTTACTATCGCATATTTCTCATACTTCATGGCTAGATCCTGGGCTATTTCTGGATTGGATCACGTAGTAATGTGGTACCACACTGAAACATTCAATTAAACCTGGTTTCGATCAATATTTTAGAGGATAACGCAAGTTAGGTCTGGGATAGGTCTAGGATTTGCCCTCATCAGGCTCTTACTATCGCATATTTCTCATACTTCATGGCTAGATCCTGGGCTATTTCTGGATTGGATCACGTAGTAATGTGCTACCACACTAAAACAGTCAATTAAACCTGGTTTCGATCAATATTTTGGAGGATAACGCAAGTTAGGTATGGGATAGGTCTGGGATTTTCACTCATCAGACTCATACTTTCGCATTCTTCACATACTTGTTGAACGGATCCTGGGTTTTTTCTGGTTTGGGTCACGTAGTAATGTGGGACCACACTGAAACAGTCAATTAAACCTGGTTTCGATCAATATTTTAGGGGATAACGCAAGTTAGGTCTGGGATAGGTCTGGGGTTTGCCCTCATCAGGTTCATACTTTCGCGTTTTTCACATGCTAGTTGAACAGATCCTGGGTTTTTTCTGGATTGCATCACGTAGTAATGTAGTACCACACTGAAACAGTCAATTAAACCTGGTTTCGATCAATATTTTGGAGGATAACGCAAGTTAGGTCTGGGATAGGTCTAGGATTTGCCCTCATCAGGCACTTACTATCGCATATTTCTCATACTTCATGGCTAGATCCTGGGCTATTTCTGGATTGGATCACGTAGTAATGTGGAACCACACTAAAACAGTCAATTAAACCTGGTTTCGATCAATATTTTGGAGGATAACGCAAGTTAGGTATGGGATAGGTCTGGGATTTGCTCCCATCAGGCTCATTCTTTCGCATATTTCACATACTTGATGGCTAGATCGTGGGCTGTTTCTGGATTGCATCACGCAGTAATGAAGTACAACACTGAAACAGTCAATTAAACCTGGTTTCCATCAATATTTTAGAGGACAACGCAAGTTAGGTCTGGGATAGGTCTGGGACTTGCCCTCATCAGGCTCATACTGTCGCGCTTTTCACATACTTGTTGAACAGATCCTGGGTTTTTTTCTGGTTTGGATCGCGTAGTAGTGTGGTACCACACTGAAACAGTCCATTAAACATGGTTTCCCTCAATATTTTACAGGATAACGCATGTTAGGTCTAGGTCAGTCCTGGGATTTTCACTCATCACACTCATACATTCGCATTCTTCACATACTTGTTGAACGGATCCTGGGTTTTTTCTGGTTTGGATCACGTAGTAATGTGGGTCCACACTGAAACAATCAATTAAACCTGGTCTTGATAAATATATTAGAGGATAACGCATGTTAGGTCTGGGATAGGTCTGGGATTTGCCCTCATCAGACTCATACTTTCGCACACTTCACATACTCGTTGAACAGATCCTGGGTTATTTTCTGTTTGGATCACATAGTAATGTGGTACCACACTGAAACAGTCGATTAAACCTGGTTTCGCTCAATATTTTGGAGGATAACGCATGTTAGGTCTAGGCCAGGCCTGGGATTTTCACTCATCAGATTCATACTTTCGCATTCTTCACATACTTGTTGAACGTATCCTGGGTTTTTTCTGGTTTGGATCACGTAGTAATGTGGTACCACACTGAAACATTCAATTAAACCTGGTCTTGATAAATATTTTAGAGGATAACGCATGTTAGGTCTGGGTTAGGTCTAGGATTTGCCCTCATCAGGCTCATACTTTCGCATATTTCTCATACTTCATGGCTAGATCCTGGGCTATTTCTGGATTGGATCACGTAGTAAGTTGGTACCACACTGAAACATTCAATGAAACCTGGTCTGGATAAATATTTTAGAGGATAACGCAACTTAGGTCTGGGTTAGGTCTAAGATTTGCCCTCATCAGGCTCTTACTATCGCATATTTCTCATACTTCATGGCTAGATCCTGGGCTATTTCTGGATTGGATCACGTAGTAAAGTGGTACCACGCTGAAACAGTCAATTAAACCTGGCTTCCATCAATATTTTAGAGGACAACGCAAGTTAGGTCTAGGTAAGGCCTGGGATTTTCAGTGATCAGACTCATACATTCGCATTCTTCACATACTTATTGAACGGAGCCTGGGTTTTTTCTGGATTGGATCACGTAGTAAGTTGGTACCACACTGAAACATTCAATGAAACCTGGTCTGGATAAATATTTTAGAGGATAACGCAACTTAGGTCTGGGTTAGGTCTAAGATTTGCCCTCATCAGGCTCTTACTTTCGCATATTTCTCATACTTCATGGCTAGATCCTGGGCTGTTTCTGCATTGTATCACGTAGTAATGTCGTACCACGCTGAAACAGCCTATTAAACCTGGTTTCGATCAATATTTTAGAGGATAACGCAAGTTAGGTCTGGGATAGGTCTAGGATTTGCCCTCATCAGGCTCTTACTATCGCATATTTCTCATACTTCATGGCTAGATCCTGGGCTATTTCTGGATTGGATCACGTAGTAAAGTGGTACCACACTGAAACATTCAATGAAACCTGTTCTGGATAAATATTTTAGAGGATAACGCATCTTAGGTCTGGGTTAGGTCTAAGATTTGCCCTCATCAGGCTCACAGTTTCGCGTTTTTCACATACTTGTTAAACAGATCCTGGGTTCTTTCTGGTTTGGATCACGTAGTAATGTGGTACAACACTGAAACAGTCAATTAAACCTGGTTTCGCTCAATATTTTAGAGGATAACGCATGTTAGGTCTAGGTCAGGCCTGGGTTTTTCACTCATCAGACTCATACTTTCGCACACTTCACATACTCGTTGACAAGATCCTGGGTTTTTTCTGGTTTGGATCACGTAGTAGTGTGGTACCACACTGAAACAGTCCATTAAACCTGGTTTCGCTCAATATTTTAGAGGATAACGCATGTTAGGTCTAGGTCAGGCCTGGGATTTTCACTCATCAGACTCATACTTTCCCATTCTTCACATACTTGTAGAACGGATCCTGGGTTTCTACTGGTTTGGATCACGTAGTAATGTGGTACCACACTGAAACATTCAATTAAACCTGGTCTTGATAAATATTTTAGAGGATAACGCATGTTAGGTCTGGGTTACGTCTAGGATTTGCCCTCATCAGGCTCATATTTTCGCATATTTCTCATACTTCATGGCTAGATCCTGGGCTATTTCTGGATTGGATCACGTAGTAATGTGGTACCACACTGAAACAGTCAATTAAACCTGGTTTCGATCAATATTTTAGAGGATAACGCATGTTAGGTCTGGGTTAGGTCTAGGATTTGCCCTCATCAGGCTCATACTTTCGCATATTTCTCATACTTCATGGCTAGATCCTGGGCTATTTCTGGATTGGATCACGTAGTAAGGTGGTACCACACTGAAACATTCAATGAAACCTGGTCTGGATAAATATTTTAGAGGATAACGCATCTTAGGTCTGGGTTAGGTCTAAGATTTGCCCTCATCAGGCTCACGGTTTCGCGTTTTTCACATACTTGTTGAACAGATCCTGGGTTTTCTCTGGTTTGGATCACGTAGTAATGTGGTACCACACTGAAACGGCCCATTAAACCTGGTTCCGCTCAATATTTTAGAGGATAACGCATGTTAGGTCTATGTTAGGTCTGGGATTTGCTCTCATCAGGCTCATTCTTTCGCATATCTCTCATACTTGATGGCTAGATCCTGGGCTTTTTCTGGATTGCATCACGTAGTAATGTAGTACCACACTGAAACAGTCAACGAAACCTGTTTTCCATCAATATTTTAAAGGACAACGCAAGTTAGGTCTAGGTAAGGCCTGAGATTTTCACTGATCAGACTCATACATTCGCATTCTTCACATGCTTGTTGGACGAATCCTGGGTTTTTTCTGGTTTGGATCACGTAGTAATGTGGTACAACACTGAAAAAGTCAACTAAACCTGGTCTTGGTAAATATTTTAGAGGATAACGCATGTTAGGTCTGGGATAGGACTGGGATTTGCCCTCATCAGACTCATACTTTCGCGTTTTTCACATACTAGTTGAACAGATCCTGGGTTATTTTCTGGTTTGGATCACATAGTAGTGTGGTACCACACTGAAACCGTCCAATAAACCTGGTTTCGCTCAATATTTTAGAGGATAACACATGTTAGGTCTAGGTTAGGTCTGGAATTTGCTCTCACCAGGCTCATTCTCTCGCATATGTCTCATACTCGTTGAAATGATCCTGGGTTTTTTCTGGTTTGGATCACGTAGTAATGTGGTACCACACTGAAACAGTCGATTATACCTGGTTTCGATCAATATTTTATAGGATAATGCATGCTAGGTCTGGGATAGGTCTGGAATTTGCTCTCATCAGGCTCATTCTATCGCATATGTCTCATACTTGATGGCTCGATCCTGGGCTTTTTCTGGATTGCATCACGTAGTAACGTAGTACCACACTGAAACAGTCAATGAAACCTGGTTTCCATCAATATTTTAGAGGACGATGCAAGTTAGGTCTAGGTAAGGCCTGAGATTTTCACTGATCAGACTCATACATTCGCATTCTTCACATACTTGTTAAACGGATCCTGGGTTTTTTCTGGTTTGGATCACGTAGTAATGTGGTACCACACTGAAACATTCAACTAACCTGGTCTTGATAAATATTTTAGAGGATAACGCAAGTTAGGTCTGGGATAGGTCTAGGATTTGCCCTCATCAGGCTCTTACTATCGCATATTTCTCATACTTCATGGCTAGATCCTGGGCTATTTCTGGATTGGATCACGTAGTAAAGTGGTACCACACTGAAACATTCAATGAAACCTGGTCTGGATAAATATTTTAGAGGATAACGCATGTTAGGTCTAGGTCAGGCCTCGTTTTTTCACTCATCAGACTCCTACTTTCGCATTCTTCACATACTTGTTGAACTGATCCTGGGTTTTTTCTGGTTTGGATCACGTAGTAATGTGGTACCGCACTGAAACAGTCGATTAAACCTGGTTTCGATCAATAGCTTAGAGGATAGCGCACGTTAAGTCTGGGATCGGTCTGGGATTTGACCTCATCAGACTCATACTTTCGCACACTTCACATACTCGTTGAACAGATCCTGGGTTATTTTCTGGTTTGGATCACATAGTAATGTGGTACCACACTGAAACAGTCGATTAAACCAGGTTTCGATCAATATTTTAGAGGATAACGCATGTTAGGTCTAGGTTAGGCCTGGGATTTTCAACTCATCAGACTCATACTTTCGCATTCTTCACATACTTGTTGAACGGATCCTGGGTTTTTTCTGGTTTGGATCACGTAGTAATGTGGGACCACACTGAAACAGTAAATTAAACCTGGTTTCGATCAATATTTTAGAGAATAATTCATGTTAGGTCAAGGTTAGGTCTGGGATTTGCTCTCATCAGGCTCGTTCTTTCGCATATTTCTCATACTTGATGGCTAGATCCTGGGCTTTTTCTGGATTGCATCACGTAGTAATGAAGTACAACACTGAAACAGTCAATTAAACCTGGTTTCCATCAATATCTTAGAGGATAACGCATGTTAGGTCTGGGTTAGGTCTAGGATTTGCTCTCATCAGGCTCATACTTTCGCATATTTCTCATACTGCATGGCTAGATCCTGGGCTGTTTCTGCATTGTATCACGTAGAAATGTGGTACCATGCTGAAACAGTCAATTAAACCTGGTTTCGATCTGTATTTTAGAAAATAACGAAAGTTAGGTCTGGGATAGGTCTAGGATTTGCCCTCATCAGGCTCTTACTATCGCATATTTCTCATACTTCATGGCTAGATCCTGGGCTATTTCTGGATTGGATCACGTAGTAAAGTGGTACCACACTGAAACATTCAATGAAACCTGTTCTGGATAAATATTTTAGAGGATAACGCATCTTAGGTCTGGGTTAGGTCTAAGATTTGCCCTCATCAGGCTCACAGTTTCGCGTTTGTCACATACTTGTTAAACAGATCCTGGGTTTTTTCTGGTTTGGATCACGTAGTAATGTGGTACCACACTAAAACAGTCAATTAAACCTGGTTTCGATCAATATTTTAGAGGATCACGCAAGCTAGGTCTGGGATAGGTCTGGGATTAGCCCTCATCAGACTCATACTTTCGCACACTTCACATACTCGTTGACAAGATCCTGGGTTTTTTTCTGGTTTGGATCACGTAGTAATGTGGTTCCACACTGAAACAGTCGATTAAACTTGGTTTCGATCAATATTTTAGAGGATACCGCAAGTTAGGTCTGGGATAAGTCTGGGAGTTGCCCTCATCAGGCTCATACTTTCGCGTTTTTCACATACTTGTTGAACGGATCCTGGGTTTTTTCTGGTTTGGGTCACGTAGTAATGTGGGACCACACTGAAACAGTCAATTAAACCTGGTTTCGACCAATATTTTAGAGAATAATTCATGTTAGGTCTAGGTTAGGTCTGGGATTTGCTCTCATCAGGCTCATACTTTCGCACACTTCACATACTTGTTGAACGGATCCTGGGTTTTTTCTGGTTTGGATCACGTAGTAATGTGGGTCCACACTGAAACAATCAATTAAACCTGGTCTTGATAAATATTTTAGAGGATAACGCATGTTAGGTCTGGGATAGGTCTGGGATTTGCCCTCATCAGACTCATACTTTCGCACACTTCACATACTCGTTGAACAGATCCTGCGTTATTTTCTGGTTTGGATCACATAGTAATGTGGTACCGCACTGAAACAGACGATTAAACCTGGATTCGATCAATATCTTAGAGGATAACGAAAGTTAAGTCTGGGATTGATCTGAGATTTGACCTCATCAGGCTCATACTTTCGCGTTTTTCACATACTTGTTGAACAGATCCTGGGTTTTTTCTGGTTTGGATCCCGTAGTAGTGTGGTACCACACTGAAACAGTCCATCAAACCTGGTTTCGCTCAATATTTTACAGGATAACGCATGTTAGGTCAAGGTTAGGTCTAAGATTTGCCCTCATCAGGCTCACAGTTTCGAGTTTTCACATACCTGTTGAACAGATCCTGGGTTTTTTCTGGTTTGGATCACGAAGTAGTGTGGTACCACTCTGAAACAGTCCATTAAACCTGGTTTCGCTCAATATTTTAGAGGATAACGCATGTTAGGTCTAGGTTAGGTCTGGGATTTGCTCTCATTAGGCTCATTCTTTCGCATATTTCTCATACTTGATGGCTAGATCATGGGCTTTTCTGGATTGCATCACGTAGTAATGTAGTACCACACTGACACAGTCAATGAAACCTGATTGCCATCAATATTTTAGAGGACAACCAAAGTTAGGTCTAGGTAAGGCCTGAGATTTTCACTGATCAGACTCATACTTTCGCCTTCTTCACATACTTGTTGAACAGATCCTGGGTTTTTTCTGGTTTGGATCACGTAGTAATGTGGTACCACACTGAAACATTCAACTATCCTGGTCTTGATAAATATTTTAAAGGATAACGCATGTTAGGCCTGGGTTACGTCTAGGATTTGCCCTCATCAGGCTCATATTTTCGCATATTTCTCATACTTCATGGCTAGATCCTGGGCTTTATCTGGATTGCATCACGTAGTAATGTAGTACCACACTGAAACAGTCAATGAAACCTGGTTTCCATCAATATTTTAGAGGACAACGCAAGTTAGGTCTAGGTAAGGCCTGAGATTTTCACTGATCAGACTCATACATTCGCATTCCTCACATACTTGTTAAACAGATCCTGGGTTTTTTCTGGTGTGGATCACGTAGTAATGTGGTACCACACTAAAACAGTCAATTAAACCTGGTTTCGATCAATATTTTAGAGGATCACGCAAGCTAGGTCTGGGATAGGTCTGGGATTAGCCCTCATCAGGCTCTTACTATCGCATATTTCTCATACTTCATGGCTAGATCCTGGGCTATTTCTGGATTGGATCACGTAGTAAAGTGGTACAACACTGAAACAGTCAATTAAACCTGGTTTCGATCAATATTGTAGAGGATAACGCAAGTTAGGTCTAGGTTAGGCCTGGGATTTGCCCTCATCAGGCTCATACTTTCGCACACTTCACATACTCGTTGACAATATCCTGGGGTTTTTTCTGGTTTGGATCACGTAGTAATGTGGTTCCACCCTGAAACAGTCGATTAAACTTGGTTTCGATCAATATTTTAGGGGATAGCGCAAGTTAGGTCTGGGATAGGTCTAGGATTTGCCCTCATCAGGCTCACAGTTTCGCGTTTTTCACATACTTGTTAAACAGATCCTGGGATTTTTCTGGTGTGGATCACGTAGTAATGTGGTACCACACTAAAACAGTCAATTAAACCTGGTTTCGATCAATATTTTAGAGGATCACGCAAGCTAGGTCTGGGATAGGTCTGGGATTAGCCCTCATCAGACTCATACTTTCGCACACTTCACATACTCGTTGACAAGATCCTGGGTTTTTTTCTGGTTTGGATCACGTAGTAATGTGGTTCCACCCTGAAACAGTCGATTAAACTTGGTTTCGATCAATATTTTAGAGGATAGCGCAAGTTAGGTCTGGGATAGGTCTGGGATTTGCCCTCATCAGGCTCATACTTTCGCGTTTTTCACATACTTGTTGAATGGATTCTGGGTTTTTTCTGGTTTGGGTCACGTAGTAATGTGGGACCACACTGAAACAGTCAATTAAACCTGGTTTCGATCAATATTTTAGAGAATAATTCATGTTAGGTCAAGGTTAGGTCTGGGATTTGCTCTCATCAGGCTCATTCTTCGCATATTTCTCATACTTCATGGCTAGATCCTGGGCTGTTTCTGCATTGTATCACGTAGTAATGTGGTACCATGCTGAAACAGTCAATTAAACCTGGTTTCGATCAGTATTTTAGAAAATAACGCAAGTTAGGTCTGGGATAGGTCTAGGATTTGCCCTCATCAGGCTCTTACCATCGCATATTTCTCATACTTCATGGCTAGATCCTGGGTTATTTCTGGATTGGATCACATAGTAAAGTGGTACCACACTGAAACATTCAATGAAACCTGTTCTGGATAAATATTTTAGAGGATAACGCATCTTAGGTCTGGGATAGGTCTAAGATTTGCCCTCATCAGGCTCACAGTTTCGCGTTTGTCACATACTTGTTAAACAGATCCTGGGTTTTTTCTGGTTTGGATCACGTAGTAATGTGGTACCACAGTAAAACAGTCAATTAAACCTGGTTTCGATCAATATTTTAGAGGATCACGCAAGCTAGGTCTGGGATAGGTCTGGGATTAGCCCTCATCAGGCTCATACTTTCGCGTTTTTCACATACTTGTTGAACGGATCCTGGGTTTTTTCTGGTTTGGGTCACGTAGTAATGTGGGACCACACTGAAACAGCCAATTAAACCTGGTTTCGACCAATATTTTAGAGAATAATTCATGTTAGGTCTAGGTTAGGTCTGGGATTTGCTCTCATCAGGCTCATACTTTCGCACACTTCACATACTTGTTGAACGGATCCTGGGTTTTATCTGGTTTGGATCACGTAGTAATGTGGGTCCACACTGAAACAATCAATTAAACCTGGTCTTGATAAATATTTTAGAGGATAACGCATGTTAGGTCTGGGATAGGTCTGGGATTTGCCCTCATCAGACTCATACTTTCGCACACTTCACATACTCGTTGAACAGATCCTGCGTTATTTTCTGGTTTGGATCACATAGTAATGTGGTACCGCACTGAAACAGACGATTAAACCTGGTTTCGATCAATATCTTAGAGGATAACGAAAGTTAAGTCTGGGATTGTTCTGGGATTTGACCTCATCAGGCTCATACTTTCGCGTTTTTCACATACTTGTTGAACAGATCCTGGGTTTTTTCTGGTTTGGATCCCGTAGTAGTGTGGTACCACACTGAAACAGTCCATCAAACCTGGTTGCGCTCAATATTTTACAGGATAACGCATGTTAGGTCAAGGTTAGGTCTAAGATTCGCCCTCATCAGGCTCACAGTTTCGAGTTTTCACATACCTGTTGAACAGATCCTGGGTTTTTTCTGGTTTGGATCACGAAGTAGTGTGGTACCACTCTGAAACAGTCCCTTAAACCTGGTTTCGCTCAATATTTTAGAGGATAACGCATGTTAGGTCTAGGTTAGGTCTGGGATTTGCTCTCATTAGGCTCATTCTTTCGCATATTTCTCATACTTGATGGCTAGATCATGGGCTTTTTCTGGATTGCATCACGTAGTAATGTAGTACCACACTGACACAGTCAATGAAACCTGATTGCCATCAATATTTTAGAGGACAACGCAAGTTAGGTCTAGGTAAGGCCTGAGATTTTCACTGATCCGACTCATACTTTCGCCTTCTTCACATACTTGTTGAACGGATCCTGGGTTTTTTCTGGTTTGGAACACGTAGTAATGTGGTACCACACTGAAACATTCAATTAAACCTGGTCTTGATAAATATTTTAGAGAATAACGCATGTTAGGTCTGGGTTAGTTCTAGGATTTGCCCTCATCAGGCTCATACTTTCGCATATTTCTCATATCTTCATGGCTAGATCCTGGGCTGTTTCTGCATTGTATCACGTAGTAATGTGGTACCACGCTGAAACAATCAATTAAACCTGGTTTCGATCAATATTTTTGAGGATAACGCATGTTAGGTCTAGGTTAGGCCTGGGATTTTCACTCATCAGACTCATACTTTCGCATTCTTCATATACTTGTAGAACGGATCCTGGGTTGTTTCTGGTTTGGATCACGTAGTAATGTGGTACCACACTGAAACAGTCGATTAAACCTGGTTTCGCTCAATATTTTAGAGGATAACGCATGTTAGGTCTAGGTCAGGCCTGGGATTTTCACTCATCAGACTCATACTTTCGCATTCTTCACATACTTGTTGAACGGATCCTGGGTTTTTTCTGGTTTGGATCACGTAGTAATGTGGGTTCACACTGAAACAATCAATTAAACCTGGTCTTGATAAATATTTTAGAGGATAACGCAAGTTAGGTCTGGGATAAGTCTGGGATTTGCCCTCATCAGGCTCATACTTTCGCGTTTTTCACATACTTGTTGAACGGATCCTGGGTTTTTTCTGGTTTGGATCACGTAGTAATGTGGGACCACACTGAAACAGTCAATTAAACCTGGTTTCGACCAATATTTTAGAGAATAATTCATGTTAGGTCTAGGTTAGGTCTGGGATTTGCTCTCATCAGGCTCATACTTTCGCACACTTCACATACTTGTTGAACGGATCCTGGGTTTTTTCTGGTTTGGATCACGTAGTAATGTGGGTCCACACTGAAACAATCAATTAAACCTGGTCTTGATAAATATTTTAGAGGATAACGCATGTTAGGTCTGGGATAGGTCTGGGATTTGCCCTCATCAGACTCATACTTTCGCACACTTCACATACTCGTTGAACAGATCCTGCGTTATTTTCTGGTTTGGATCACATAGTAATGTGGTACCGCACTGAAACAGACGATTAAACCTGGATTCGATCAATATCTTAGAGGATAACGAAAGTTAAGTCTGGGATTGATCTGAGATTTGACCTCATCAGGCTCATACTTTCGCGTTTTTCACATACTTGTTGAACAGATCCTGGGTTTTTTCTGGTTTGGATCCCGTAGTAGTGTGGTACCACACTGAAACAGTCCATCAAACCTGGTTTCGCTCAATATTTTACAGGATAACGCATGTTAGGTCAAGGTTAGGTCTAAGATTTGCCCTCATCAGGCTCACAGTTTCGAGTTTTCACATACCTGTTGAACAGATCCTGGGTTTTTTCTGGTTTGGATCACGAAGTAGTGTGGTACCACTCTGAAACAGTCCATTAAACCTGGTTTCGCTCAATATTTTAGAGGATAACGCATGTTAGGTCTAGGTTAGGTCTGGGATTTGCTCTCATTAGGCTCATTCTTTCGCATATTTCTCATACTTGATGGCTAGATCATGGGCTTTTCTGGATTGCATCACGTAGTAATGTAGTACCACACTGACACAGTCAATGAAACCTGATTGCCATCAATATTTTAGAGGACAACCAAAGTTAGGTCTAGGTAAGGCCTGAGATTTTCACTGATCAGACTCATACTTTCGCCTTCTTCACATACTTGTTGAACGGATCCTGGGTTTTTTCTGGTTTGGATCACGTAGTAATGTGGTACCACACTGAAACATTCAACTAACCTGGTCTTGATAAATATTTTAAAGGATAACGCATGTTAGGCCTGGGTTACGTCTAGGATTTGCCCTCATCAGGCTCATATTTTCGCATATTTCTCATACTTCATGGCTAGATCCTGGGCTTTATCTGGATTGCATCACGTAGTAATGTAGTACCACACTGAAACAGTCAATGAAACCTGGTTTCCATCAATATTTTAGAGGACAACGCAAGTTAGGTCTAGGTAAGGCCTGAGATTTTCACTGATCAGACTCATACATTCGCATTCCTCACATACTTGTTGAACGGATCCTGGGTTTTTTCTGGTTTGGATCACGTAGTAATGTGGTACCACACTGAAACATTCAACTAACCTGGTCTTGATAAATATTTTAGAGGATAACGCAAGTTAGGTCTGGGATAGGTCTAGGATTTGCCCTCATCAGGCTCATACTATCGCATATTTCTCATGCTTCATGGCTAGATCCTGGGCTATTTCTGGATTGGATCACGTAGTAAAGTGGTACAACACTGAAACAGTCAATTAAACATGGTTTCGATCAATATTGTAGAGGATAACGCAAGTTAGGTCTAGGTTAGGCCTGGGATTTGCCCTCATCAGGCTCATACTTTCGCACACTTCACATACTCGTTGACAAGATCCTGGGTTTTTTTCTGGTTTGGATCACGTAGTAATGTGGTTCCACCCTGAAACAGTCGATTAAACTTTGTTTCGATCAATATTTTAGAGGATAGCGCAAGTTAGGTCTGGGATAGGTCTAGGATTTGCCCTCATCAGGCTCACAGTTTCGCGTTTTTCACATACTTGTTAAACAGATCCTGGGTTTTTTCTGGTGTGGATCACGTAGTAATGTGGTACCACACTAAAACAGTCAATTAAACCTGGTTTCGATCAATATTTTAGAGGATCACGCAAGCTAGGTCTGGGATAGGTCTGGGATTAGCCCTCATCAGGCTCTTACTATCGCATATTTCTCATACTTCATGGCTAGATCCTGGGCTATTTCTGGATTGGATCACGTAGTAAAGTGGTACAACACTGAAACAGTCGATTAAACCTGGTTTCGATCAATATCTTAGAGGATAACGCAAGTTAAGTCTGGGATTGGTCTGGGATTTGACCTCATCAGACTCATACTTTCGCACACTTCACATACTTGTTGAACAGCTCCTGGGTTTTTTCTGGTTTGGATCCCGTAGTAGTGTGGTACCACACTGAAACAGTCCATTAATCCTGGTTTCGCTCAATATTTTAGAGGATAACGCATGTTAGGTCTAGGTCAGGCCTGGGATTTTCACTCATCAGACTCATACTTTCGCATTCTTCACATACTTGTTGAACGGATCCTGGGTTTTTTCTGGTTTGGATCACGTAGTAATGTGGGTTCACACTGAAACAATCAATTAAACCTGGTCTTGATAAATATTTTAGAGGATAACGCAAGTTAGGTCTGGGATAAGTCTGGGATTTGCCCTCATCAGGCTCATACTTTCGCGTTTTTCACATACTTGTTGAACGGATCCTGGGTTTTTTCTGGTTTGGGTCACGTAGTAATGTGGGACCACACTGAAACAGTCAATTAAACCTGGTTTCGACCAATATTTTAGAGAATAATTCATGTTAGGTCTAGGTTAGGTCTGGGATTTGCTCTCATCAGGCTCATACTTTCGCACACTTCACATACTTGTTGAACGGATCCTGGGTTTTTTCTGGTTTGGATCACGTAGTAATGTGGGTCCACACTGAAACAATCAATTAAACCTGGTCTTGATAAATATTTTAGAGGATAACGCATGTTAGGTCTGGGATTGATCTGAGATTTGACCTCATCAGGCTCATACTTTCGCGTTTTTCACATACTTGTTGAACAGATCCTGGGTTTTTTCTGGTTTGGATCCCGTAGTAGTGTGGTACCACACTGAAACAGTCCATCAAACCTGGTTTCGCTCAATATTTTACAGGATAACGCATGTTAGGTCAAGGTTAGGTCTAAGATTTGCCCTCATCAGGCTCACAGTTTCGAGTTTTCACATACCTGTTGAACAGATCCTGGGTTTTTTCTGGTTTGGATCACGAAGTAGTGTGGTACCACTCTGAAACAGTCCATTAAACCTGGTTTCGCTCAATATTTTAGAGGATAACGCATGTTAGGTCTAGGTTAGGTCTGGGATTTGCTCTCATTAGGCTCATTCTTTCGCATATTTCTCATACTTGATGGCTAGATCATGGGCTTTTCTGGATTGCATCACGTAGTAATGTAGTACCACACTGACACAGTCAATGAAACCTGATTGCCATCAATATTTTAGAGGACAACCAAAGTTAGGTCTAGGTAAGGCCTGAGATTTTCACTGATCAGACTCATACTTTCGCCTTCTTCACATACTTGTTGAACGGATCCTGGGTTTTTTCTGGTTTGGATCACGTAGTAATGTGGTACCACACTGAAACATTCAACTAACCTGGTCTTGATAAATATTTTAGAGGATAACGCAAGTTAGGTCTGGGATAGGTCTAGGATTTGCCCTCATCAGGCTCTTACTATCGCATATTTCTCATACTTCATGGCTAGATCCTGGGCTATTTCTGGATTGGATCACGTAGTAAAGTGGTACAACACTGAAACAGTCAATTAAACCTGGTTTCGATCAATATTGTAGAGGATAACGCAAGTTAGGTCTAGATTAGGCCTGGGATTTGCCCTCATCAGGCTCATACTTTCGCACACTTCACATACTCGTTGACAAGATCCTGGGGTTTTTTCTGGTTTGGATCACGTAGTAATGTGGTTCCACCCTGAAACAGTCGATTAAACTTTGTTTCGATCAATATTTTAGAGGATAGCGCAAGTTAGGTCTGGGATAGGTCTAGGATTTGCCCTCATCAGGCTCACAGTTTCGCGTTTTTCACATACTTGTTAAACAGATCCTGGGATTTTTCTGGTGTGGATCACGTAGTAATGTGGTACCACACTAAAACAGTCAATTAAACCTGGTTTCGATCAATATTTTAGAGGATCACGCAAGCTAGGTCTGGGATAGGTCTGGGATTAGCCCTCATCAGACTCATACTTTCGCACACTTCACATACTTGTTGAACGGATCCTGGGTATTTTTCTGGTTTGGATCACGTAGTGATGTGGTTCAACCCTGAAACAGTCGATTAAACTTGGTTTCGATCAATATTTTAGAGGATAGCGCAAGTTAGGTCTGGGATAGGTCTGGGATTTGCCCTCATCAGGCTCATACTTTCGCGTTTTTCACATACTTGTTGAACGGATTCTGGGTTTTTTCTGGTTTGGGTCACGTAGTAATGTGGGACCACACTGAAACAGTCAATTAAACCTGGTTTCGATCAATATTTTAGAGAATAATTCATGTTAGGTCAAGGTTAGGTCTGGGATTTGCTCTCATCAGGCTCATTCTTCGCATATTTCTCATACTTCATGGCTAGATCCTGGGCTGTTTCTGCATTGTATCACGTAGTAATGTGGTACCATGCTGAAACAGTCAATTAAACCTGGTTTCGATCTGTATTTTAGAAAATAACGCAAGTTAGGTCTGGGATCAGCACGGTGTGTTATGCGGATGACACACTGGTGCTGGCCGTCGGGGCGCACTGGGGGAGGGCCATGCGTCGCGCGGAGGAGGGGTCGCAACGCGTCGTCGACCGGATCAGGGGGATGGGGATGACGGTGGCGGTCCATAAGACCGAGGTGATTGCGTTTCATTCACCTCGGCAGGATCCGCCACCCCCTCTGATTCGGGTGGGTGGGGCTGACATCGAGGTGAAGCCCCAGATCAGGTATCTAGGGCTGATCCTCAATAGCCACTGGCGTTTCGAGAAGCATTTCCGCTGCCTGGTCCCCCGGTTGGAAAGGATGGTTGCGGGTCTGGGCCGGATCCTGCCCAACCTGGGGGGCCCGGCGGGCCGAGTTCGTCGCCTCTATGTGGCAATGGTCCAGTCGGTGGCCCTATACGGGGCCCCCGTCTGGGCTGACGACCTGGCTGCCTCCCGGCGCAGCATGACTATGCTGCGTCGGGTGCAGAGGCGCATGGCGCTCAGGGTCGTCCGCGGGTATCGGACCATGTCACATGAGGCGGCGACGGTTCTAGCGGGGATGCCGCCCATGGACCTGCTCGCGCGGTCGCACGCGGTGATGTACCGGCACCGCGTCGACCGTCGCGCGGGGGTGGGGGCGGTCCCGGGCGGGCAGGAACCTGCTTGGGGCGATTTGAAGCGCCAGGCCCGGCAGTCCGTGTTGCTCGCGTGGCAGGAGCGGCTGGCTTTGCCAACCGCGGGGCACCGGACTGTCGGGGCTGTTCGGCCACTCCTGAAGGAGTGGCTGGACAGAGGCCATGGCAGCCTCACCTATCGGCTGGCACAGGTATTTTCCGGGCATGGCAGCTTCGGAAGATACCTGTGCCGGATAGGGAAGGAGCCGACGGCGCGTTGCTGCCACTGCGACGCTGAGCAGGACACGGCGGATCATACCCTGGAGGTATGCCCCGCGTGGGAGGGGGAGCGCCGTGTCCTGGTCGGCGTCGTCGGGCGGGATGTCTCGCTGCCGGGCGTGGTGCGCGCCATGCTCGGCAGCGAGGAGAAGTGGAGGGCCGTGGCCTCCTTCTGCGAGAACGTAATGTTGCAGAAGGAGGCCGCGGGGAGGGAGCGCGAGCTTCAGCGGCGCGCTGAAGCTCGCGCTCGTGCGGTGGCCCGAGGTCGTCGCCCGGTCGCGAGGCGTCGCGGGCGGCCGCCTCGGCGTGGCGGATGACCTAGGCTGGGAGGGGGGTCCTGAGGGGACCCTCCTCCCGCCAGGCGGCGCCGGGTCGGACCGGTTGGGGGTAGGAGTGCCTCCCCCTACCGGTCCGACGCAAGGGGAGGCACCCTCGGCGGTCTGGTGCGGCCATGAACGCCCGGCTGCCGAGGGGTGGAAACGGGGTCGCGGGCGGTTGCGAGTTGGGGCTCGCAGCCGCCACTAAACGCGGCCCCGGGACGGATAGCGGCGGGATGGAGTGGCCCCGTCCCGCCGCTATGAGGCAGTGTGTCTACTGGGGGGACCGATTGTCCCCCCGGGGGATGGGCGCGAAAGCGCGGGCACGGGGAGGATACCGGAAGAATGCTTCGAGCGATTCCCGGTATCCTCCCAAAGCGTGCCGAAGGGTCACCGTGGGGTTTTTAGTTGGTAGGTCCCGCGCCTGTCGTTGTACAGGCGCGGGGAATCCCACACACCCCTCCCACCTCTCCCCAAGGAGGTGGGAGGCAGTCTTTCGAAGATTTTCCCCACGACAAAAAAAAAAAAAAAAAAAAAAAAAAAAAAGTTAGGTCTGGGATAGGTCTAGGATTTGCCCTCATCAGGCTCTTACCATCGCATATTTCTCATACTTCATGGCTAGATCCTGGGTTATTTCTGGATTGGATCACATAGTAAAGTGGTACCACACTGAAACATTCAATGAAACCTGTTCTGGATAAATATTTTAGAGGATAACGCATCTTAGGTCTGGGTTAGGTCTAAGATTTGCCCTCATCAGGCTCACAGTTTCGCGTTTGTCACATACTTGTTAAACAGATCCTGGGTTTTTTCTGGTTTGGATCACGTAGTAATGTGGTACCACAGTAAAACAGTCAATTAAACCTGGTTTCGATCAATATTTTAGAGGATCACGCAAGCTAGGTCTGGGATAGGTCTGGGATTAGCCCTCATCAGGCTCATACTTTCGCGTTTTTCACATACTTGTTGAACGGATCCTGGGTTTTTTCTGGTTTGGGTCACGTAGTAATGTGGGACCACACTGAAACAGCCAATTAAACCTGGTTTCGACCAATATTTTAGAGAATAATTCATGTTAGGTCTAGGTTAGGTCTGGGATTTGCTCTCATCAGGCTCATACTTTCGCACACTTCACATACTTGTTGAACGGATCCTGGGTTTTATCTGGTTTGGATCACGTAGTAATGTGGGTCCACACTGAAACAATCAATTAAACCTGGTCTTGATAAATATTTTAGAGGATAACGCATGTTAGGTCTGGGATAGGTCTGGGATTTGCCCTCATCAGACTCATACTTTCGCACACTTCACATACTCGTTGAACAGATCCTGCGTTATTTTCTGGTTTGGATCACATAGTAATGTGGTACCGCACTGAAACAGACGATTAAACCTGGTTTCGATCAATATCTTAGAGGATAACGAAAGTTAAGTCTGGGATTGTACTGGGATTTGACCTCATCAGGCTCATACTTTCGCGTTTTTCACATACTTGTTGAACAGATACTGGGTTTTTTCTGGTTTGGATCCCGTAGTAGTGTGGTACCACACTGAAACAGTCCATCAAACCTGGTTGCGCTCAATATTTTACAGGATAACGCATGTTAGGTCAAGGTTAGGTCTAAGATTTGCCCTCATCAGGCTCACAGTTTCGAGTTTTCACATACCTGTTGAACAGATCCTGGGTTTTTTCTGGTTTGGATCACGAAGTAGTGTGGTACCACTCTGAAACAGTCCCTTAAACCTGGTTTCGCTCAATATTTTAGAGGATAACGCATGTTAGGTCTAGGTTAGGTCTGGGATTTGCTCTCATTAGGCTCATTCTTTCGCATATTTCTCATACTTGATGGCTAGATCATGGGCTTTTTCTGGATTGCATCACGTAGTAATGTAGTACCACACTGACACAGTCAATGAAACCTGATTGCCATCAATATTTTAGAGGACAACGCAAGTTAGGTCTAGGTAAGGCCTGAGATTTTCACTGATCAGACCCATACTTTCGCCTTCTTCACATACTTGTTGAACGGATCCTGGGTTTTTTCTGGTTTGGAACACGTAGTAATGTGGTACCACACTGAAACATTCAATTAAACCTGGTCTTGATAAATATTTTAGAGAATAACGCATGATAGGTCTGGGTTAGTTCTAGGATTTGCCCTCATCAGGCTCATACTTTCGCATATTTCTCATATCTTCATGGCTAGATCCTGGGCTGTTTCTGCATTGTATCACGTAGTAATGTGGTACCACGCTGAAACAATCAATTAAACCTGGTTTCGATCAATATTTTTGAGGATAACGCATGTTAGGTCTAGGTTAGGCCTGGGATTTTCACTCATCAGACTCATACTTTCGCATTCTTCATATACTTGTAGAACGGATCCTGGGTTGTTTCTGGTTTGGATCACGTAGTAATGTGGTACCACACTGAAACAGTCGATTAAACCTGGTTTCGATCAATATCTTAGAGGATAACGCAAGTTAAGTCTGGGATTGGTCTGGGATTTGACCTCATCAGACTCATACTTTCGCACACTTCACATACTTGTTGAACAGATCCTGGGTTTTTTCTGGTTTGGATCCCGTAGTAGTGTGGTACCACACTGAAACAGTCCATTAATCCTGGTTTCGCTCAATATTTTAGAGGATAACGCATGTTAGGTCTAGGTCAGGCCTGGGATTTTCACTCATCAGACTCATACTTTCGCATTCTTCACATACTTGTTGAACGGATCCTGGGTTTTTTCTGGTTTGGATCACGTAGTAATGTGGGTTCACACTGAAACAATCAATTAAACCTGGTCTTGATAAATATTTTAGAGGATAACGCATGTTAGGTCTGGGTTAGGTATGGGATTTGCCCTCAATAGATTCATTCTTTCGCACACTTCACATACTCGTTGAACAGATCCTGGGTTATTTTCTGGTTTGGATCACATAGTAATGTGGTACCACACTGAAACAGTCGATTAAACCAGGTTTCGATCAATATTCTTGAGGATAACGCATGTTAGGTTTGGGTTCGGTCTAGGATTTGCCCTCAGCAGGCTCATACTTTCGCATATCTCTCATACTTCATGGCTAGATCCTGGGCTGTTTCTGGATAGTATCACGTAGTAATGTGGTACCACGCTGAAACAGTCAATTAAACCTGGTTTCGCTGAATATTTTAGAGGATAACGCATGTTAGGTCAAGGTTAGGTCTAAGATTTGCCCTCATCAGGCTCACAGTTTCGAGTTTTTCACATACTTGTTGAACAGATCCTGGGTTTTTTCTGGTTTGGATCACGAAGTAGTGTGGTACCACACTGAAACAGTCCATCAAACCTGGTTTCGCTGAATATTTTAGAGGATAACGCATGTTAGGTCAAGGTTAGGTCTAAGATTTGCCCTCATCAGGCTCACAGTTTCGAGTTTTTCACATACTTGTTGAACAGATCCTGGGTTTTTTCTGGTTTGGATCACGAAGTAGTGTGGTACCACACTGAAACAGTCCATTAAACCTGGTTTCGCTCAATATTTTAGAGAATAACGCATGTTAGGTCTAGGTTAGGTCTGGGATTTGCTCTCATTAGGCTCATTCTTTCGCATATTTCTCATACTTGATGGCTAGATCATGGGCTTTTTCTGGATTGCATCACGTAGTAATGTGGTACCACACTGAAACATTCAACTAAACCTGGTCTTGATAAATATTTTAGAGGATAACGCATGTTAGGTCTGGGATAGGTCTGGGATTAGCCCTCATCAGACTCATACTTTCGCACACTTCGCATACTCGTTGACGAGATCCTGGTTTTTTTTCTAGTTTGGATCACGAAGTAGTGTGGTACCACACTGAAACAGTCCATCAAACCTGGTTTCGCTGAATATTTTAGAGGATAACGCATGTTAGGTCAAGGTTAGGTCTAAGATTTGCCCTCATCAGGCTCACAGTTTCGAGTTTTTCACATACTTGTTGAACGGATCCTGGGCTTTTTCTGGATTGCATCACGTAGTAATGTAGTACCACACTGCAACAGTCAATGAAACCTGGTTTCCATCAATATTTTAGAGGACAACGCAAGTTAGGTCTAGGTAAGGCCTGAGATTTTCACTGATCAGACTCATACATTCGCATTCTACACATACTTGTTGAACGGATCCTGGGTTTCTTCTGGTTTGGATCACGTAGTAATGTGGTTCCACACTGAACATTCAATTAAACCTGGTCTTGATAAATATTTTACAGGATAACGCATGTTAGGTCTGGGTTACGTCTAGGATTTGCCCTCATCAGGCTCATACTTTCGCATATTTCTCATACTTCATGGCTAGATCCTGGGCTGTTTCTGCATTGTATCACGTAGTAATGTGGTACCATGCTGAAACAGTCAATTAAACCTGGTTTCGATCAATATTTTATAAAATAACGCAAGTTAGGTCTGGGATAGGTCTAGGATTTGCCCTCATCAGGCTCTTACTATCGCATATTTCTCATACTTCATGGCTAGATCCTGGACTATTTCTGGATTGGATCACGTAGTAAAGTGGTACCATACTGAAACATTCAATGAAACCTGTTCTGGATAAATATTTTAGAGGATAACGCATCTTAGGTCTGGGTTAGGTCTAAGATTTGCCCTCATCAGGCTCACAGTTTCGCGTTTTTCACATACTTGTTAAACAGATCCTGGGTTTTTTCTGGTTTGGATCACGTAGTAATGTGGGTCCACACTGAAACAATCAATTAAACCTGGTCTTGATAAATATTTTAGAGGATAACGCATGTTAGGCCTGGGTTAGGTCTGGGATTTGCCCTCATCAGACTCATACTTTCGCACACTTCACATACTCGTTGAACAGATCCTGCGTTATTTTCTGGTTTGGATCACATAGTAATGTGGTGCCGCACTGAAACAGACGATTAAACCTGGTTTCGATCAATATCTCAGAGGATAACGAAGGTTAAGTCTGGGATTGGTCTGGGATTTGACCTCATCAGGCTCATACTTTCGCGTTTTTCACATACTTGTAGAACAGATCCTGGGTTTTTTCTGGTTTGGATCCCGTAGTAGTGTGGTACCACCCTGAAACAGTCCATCAAACCTGGTTTCGCTCAATATTTTAGAGAATAACGAAAGTTAAGTCTGGGATTGGTCTGGGATTTGACCTCATCAGGCTCATACTTTCGCGTTTTTCACATACTTGTTGAACAGATCCTGGGTTTTTTCTGGTTTGGATCACGTAGTAATGCTGGGTCCACACTGAAACAATCAATTAAACCTGGTCTTGATAAATATTTTAGAGGATAACACATGTTAGGTCTGGGATAGGTCTGGGATTTGCCCTCATCAGACTCATACTTTCGCACACTTCACATACTCGTTGAACAGATCCTGCGTTATTTTCTGGTTTGGATCACATAGTAATGTGGTGCCGCACTGAAACAGTCCATCAAACCTGGTTTCGCTCAATATTTTAGAGAATAACGAAAGTTAAGTCTGGGATTGGTCTAGGATTTGCCCTCATCAGGCTCTTACTATCGCATATTTCTCATACTTCATGGCTAGATCCTGGACTATTTCTGGATTGGATCACGTAGTAAAGTGGTACCATACTGAAACATTCAATGAAACCTGTTCTGGATAAATATTTTAGAGGATAACACATGTTAGGTCTGGGTTACGTCTAGGATTTGCCCTCAGCAGGCTCATACTTTCGCATATCTCTCATACTTCATGGCTAGATCCTGGGCTGTTTCTGGATAGTATCACGTAGTAATGTGGTACCACACTAAAACAGTCAATTAAACCTGGTTTCGATCAATATTTTTGTGGATCACGCAAGCTAGGTCTGGGATAGGTCTGGGATTAGCCCTCATCAGACTCATACTTTCGCACACTTCACATACTCGTTGACAAGATCCTGGGTTTTTTTCTGGTTTGGATCACGTAGTAATGTGGTTCCACACTGAAACAGTCGATTAAACTTGGTTTCGATCAATATTTTAGAGGATAGCGCAAGTTAGGTCTGGGATAGGTCTGGGATTTGCCCTCATCAGGCTCATACTTTCGCGTTTTTCACATACTTGTTGAACGGATCCTGGGTTTTTTCTGGTTTGGGTCACGTAGTAATGTGGGACCACACTGGAACAGTCAATTAAACCTGGTTTCGACCAATATTTTAGAGAATAATTCATGTTAGGTCTAGGTTAGGTCTGGGATTTGCTCTCATCAGGCTCATACTTTCGCACACTTCACATACTTGTTGAACGGATCCTGGGTTTTTTCTGGTTTGGATCACGTAGTAATGCTGGGTCCACACTGAAACAATCAATTAAACCTGGTCTTGATAAATATTTTAGAGGATAACACATGTTAGGTCTGGGATAGGTCTGGGATTTGCCCTCATCAGACTCATACTTTCGCACACTTCACATACTCGTTGAACAGATCCTGCGTTATTTTCTGGTTTGGATCACATAGTAATGTGGTACCGCACTGAAACAGACGATTAAACCTGGTTTCGATCAATATCTTAGAGGATAACGAAAGTTAAGTCTGGGATTGGTCTGGGATTTGACCTCATCAGGCTCATACTTTCGCGTTTTTCACATACTTGTTGAACAGATCCTGGGTTTTTTCTGGTTTGGATCCCGTAGTAGTGTGGTACCACACTGAAACAGTCCATCAAACCTGGTTTCGCTCAATATGTTAGAGGATAACGCATGTTAGGTCTAGGTTAGGTCTGGGATTTGCTCTCATTAGGCTCATTCTTTCGCATATTTCTCATACTTGATGGCTAGATCATGGGCTTTTTCTGGATTGCATCACGTAGTAATGTAGTACCACACTGACACAGTCAATGAAACCTGATTTCCATCAATATTTTAGAGGACAACGCAAGTTAGGTCTAGGTAAGGCCTGAGATTTTCACTGATCAGACTCATACTTTCGCCTTCTTCACATACTTGTTGAACGGATCCTGGGTTTTTTCTGGTTTGGAACACGTAGTAATGTGGTACCACACTGAAACATTCAATTAAACCTGGTCTTGATAAATATTTTAGAGAATAACGCATGTTAGGTCTGGGTTAGTTCTAGGATTTGCCCTCATCAGGCTCACACTTTCGCATATTTCTCATACTTCATGGCTAGATCCTGGGCTGTTTCTGCATTGTATCACGTAGTAATGTGGTACCACGCTGAAACAGCCAATTAAACCTGGTTTCGATCAATATTTTAGAAAATAACGCAAGTTAGGTCTGGGATAGGTCTAGGATTTGCCCTCATCAGGCTCTTACTATCGCATATTTCTCATACTTCATGCCTAGATCCTGGGCTATTTCTGGATTGGATCACGTAGTAAAGTGGTACCACACTGAAACATTCAATGAAACCTGTTCTGGATAAATATTTTAGACGATAACGCATCTTAGGTCTGGGTTAGGTCTAAGATTTGCCCTCATCTGGCTCACAGTTTCGCGTTTTTCACATACTTGTTAAACAGATCCTGGGTTTTTTCTGGTTTGGATCACGTAGTAATGTGGTACCACACTAAAACATTCAATTAAACCTGGTCTTGATAAATATTTTGGAGGATAACGCATGTTATGTTTGGGTTAGGTCTAGGATTTGTCCTCATCAGGCTCATACATTCGCATATTTCACATACTTCATGGCTAGATCCTGGGCTGTTTTTGGATTGAATCACGTAGTAATGTGGGACCACACTGAAACAGTCAATTAAACCTGGTTTCGATCAATATTTTAGAGGATAACGCAAGTTAGGTCTGGGATAGGTCTGGGATTTGCCCTCATCAGGCTCATACTTTCGCGTTTTTCACATACTTGTTGAACGGATCCTGGGTTTTTTCTGGTTTGGGTCACGTAGTAATGTGGGACCACACTGAAACAGTCAATTAAACCTGGTTTCGACCAATATTTTAGAGAATAATTCATGTTAGGTCTAGGTTAGGTCTGGGATTTGCTCTCATCAGGCTCATACTTCCGCACACTTCACATACTTGTTGAACGGATCCTGGGTTTTTTCTGGTTTGGATCACGTAGTAGTGTGGTACCACACTGAAACAATCAATTAAACCAGGTCTTGATAAATATTTTAGAGGATAACGCATGTTAGGTCTGGGATAGGTCTGGGATTTGCCCTCATCAGACTCATACTATCGCACACTTCACATACTCGTCGAACAGACCCTGCGTTATTTTCTGGTTTGGATCACATAGTAATGAGGTACCACACTGAAACATTCAATTAAACCTGGTCTTGATAAATATTTTAGAGGATAAAGCATGTTAGGTCTGGGTTAGGTCTAGGATTTGCCCTCATCAGGCTCATACTTTCGCATATTTCTCATACTTCATGGCTAGATCCTGGGCTATTTCTGGATTGGATCACGTAGTAAAGTGGTACCACACTGAAGCATTCAATGAAACCTGGTCTGGATAAATATTTTAGAGGATATCGCATCTTAGGTCTGGGTTAGGTCTAAGATTTGCCCTCATCAGGCTCACAGTTTCGCGTTTTTCACATACTTGTTGAACAGATCCTGGGTTTTTTCTGGTTTGGATCACGTAGTAATGTGGTACCACACTAAAACAGTCAATTAAACCTGGTTTCGACCAATATTTTAGAGAATAATTCATGTTAGGTCTAGGTTAGGTCTGGGATTTTCACTCATCAAACACATACTTTCGCATTCTTCACATATTTGTTGAACGGATCCTGGGTTTTTTCTGGTTTGGATCACGTAGTAATGTGGGTCCACACTGAAACAATCAATTAAACCTGGTCTTGATAAATATTTTAGAGGATAACGCATGTTAGGTCTGGGATAGGTCTGGGATTTGCCCTCATCAGACTCATACTTTCGCACACTTCACATACTCGTCGAACAGACCCTGCGTTATTTTCTGGTTTGGATCACGTAGTAAAGTAGTACCACACTGAAACATTCAATGAAACCTGGTCTGGATAAAAATTTTAGAGGATAACGCGTGTTAGGTCAAGGTTAGGTCTAAGATTTGCCCTCATCAGGCTCACAGTTTCGCGTTTTTCGCATACTTGTCGAACAGATCCTGGGTTTTTTCTGGTTTGGATCACGTAGTAATGTGGTACCACACTGAAACATTCAATTAAACCTGGTCTTGATAAATATTTTAGAGGATAACGCATGTTAGGTCTGGGATAGGTCTGGGATTAGCCCTCATCAGACTCATACTTTCGCTCACTTCGCATACTCGTTGACGAGATCCTGGGTTTTTTTCTAGTTTGGATCACGTAGTAATGTGGTACCACACTGAAACAGTCGATTAAACCTGGTTTCGATCAATATTTTTGAGGAAAACGCATGTTAGGTCTGGGATAGGTCTGGGATTAGCCCTCATCAGACTCATACTTTCGCTTTCTTCACATACTTGTTGAACGGATCCTGGGCTTTTTCTGGATTGCATCACGTAGTAATGTAGTACCACACTGAAACAGTCAATGAAACCTGGTTTCCATCAATATTTTAGAGGACAACGCAAGTTAGGTCTAGGTAAGGCCCGAGATTTTCACTGATCAGACTCATACATTCGCATTCTTCACATACTTGTTGAACGGATCCTGGGTTTCTTCTGGTTTGGATCACGTAGTAATGTGGTACCACACTGAACATTCAAATAAACCTGGTCTATGATAAATATTTTAGAGGATAACGCATGTTAGGTCTGGGTTAGGTCTAGGATTTGCCCTCATCAGACTCATACTTTCGCACACTTCACATACTCGTTGAACAGATCCTGCGTTATTTTCTGGTTTGGATCACATAGTAATGTGGTACCGCACTGAAACAGACGATTAAACCTTGTTTCGATCAATATCTTAGAGGATAACGAAAGTTAAGTCTGGGGTTGGTCTGGGATTTGACCTCATCAGGCTCATCCTTTCGCGTTTTTCACATACTTGTTGAACAGATCCTGGGTTTTTTCTGGTTTGGATCCCGTAGTAGTGTGGTACCACACTGAAACAGTCCATCAAACCTGGTTTCGCTCAATATTTTAGGGGATAACGCATGTTAGGTCAAGGTTAGGTCTAAGATTTGCCCTCATCAGGCTCACAGTTTCGAGTTTTTCACATACCTGTTGAACAGATCCTGGGTTTTTTCTGGTTTGGATCACGAAGTAGTGTGGTACCACACTGAAACAGTCCATTAAACCTGGTTTCGCTCAATATTTTAGAGGATAACGCATGTTAGGTCTAGGTTAGGTCTGGGATTTGCTCTCATTAGGCTCATTCTTTCGCATATTTCTCATACTTGATGGCTAGATCATGGGCTTTTTCTGGATTGCATCACGTAGTAATGTAGTACCACACTGACACAGTCAATGAAACCTGATTTCCATCAATATTTTAGAGGACAACGCAAGTTAGGTCTAGGTAAGGCCTGAGATTTTCACTGATCAGACTCATACTTTCGCCTTCTTCACATACTTGTTGAACGGATCCTGGGTTTTTTCTGGTTTGGAACACGTAGTAATGTGGTACCACACTGAAACATTCAATTAAACCTGGTCTTGATAAATATTTTAGAGAATAATGCATGTTAGGTCTGGGTTAGTTCTAGGATTTGCCCTCATCAGGCTCATACTTTCGCATATTTCTCATACTTCATGGGTAGATCCTGGGCTGTTTCTGCATTGTATCACGTAGTAATGTGGTACCACGCTGAAACAGTCAATTAAACATGGTTTCGACCAATATTTTAGAGGATAACGCAAGTTAGGTCTGGGACAGGTCCGGGATTTGGCCTCATCAGGCTCATACTTTCGCGTTTTTCACATACTTGTTGAACAGATCCTGGGTTTTTTCTGGTTTGGGTCACGTAGTAGTGTGATATCACACTGAAACATTCAATTAAACTTGGTCTTGATAAACATTTTAGAGGATAACGCATGTTAGGTCTGGGTTAGGTCTAGGATTTGCCCTCATCAGGCTCATTCTTTCGCATATTTCTCATACTTGATGGCTAGATCCTGGGCTTTTTCTGGATTGCATCACGTAGTAATGAAGTACAACACTGAAACAGTCAATTAAACCTGGTTTCGATCAATATTTTAGAGGATAACGCAAGTTAGGTCTAGGTTAGGCCTGGGATTTGCCCTCATCAGGGTCATACTTTCGCAGTTTTAACATACATGTTGACCTGATCGAGGGTTTTTTCTGCTTTGGATCACGTAGTAAAGTGGTACCACACTGAAACATTCAATTAAACCTGGTCTTGATAAATATTTTAGAGGATAACGCATGTTAGGTCTAGGTTAGGTCTGGGATTTGCTCTCATCAGGGTCATTCTTTCGCTTATTTCTCATACTTGATGGCTAGATCCTGGGCTTTTTCTGGATTGCATCACGTAGTAATGAAGTACAACACTGAAACAGTCAATTAAACCTGGTTTCCATCAATATCCTAGAGGACAACGCAAGTTAGGTCTGGCATAGGTCTGGGATTCGCCCTCATCAGGCTCATACTTTCGCGATTTTCACATACTTGTTGAACAGATCCTGGGTTTTTTCTGGTTTTTATCACGTAGTAATGAAGTACAACACTGAAACAGTCAATTAAACCTGGTTTCCATCAATATCTTAGAGGATAACGCAAGTTAAGTCTGGGACTGGTCTGGGATTTGACCTCATCAGACTCATACGTTCGCATCCTTCTCATACTTGTTGAACTGATCCTGGGATTTTTCTGGTCTGGATCACGTAGTAATGTGGTACCACACTGAAACAGTTGATTAAACCAGGTTTGGATCAATATTTTTGAGGATAACGCATGTTAGGCTTGGTTTAGGTCTAGGATTTGCCGTCAGCAGGCTCATACTTTCGCATATCTCTCACACTTCATGGCTAGATCCTGGGCTGTTTCTGGATTGTATCACGTAGTAATGTGGTACCACGCTGAAACAGTCAATTAAACCTGGTTTCGATCAATATTTTAGAGGATAACGCAAGTTAGGTCTGGCATAGGTCTGGGATTCGCCCTCATCAGGCTCATACTTTCGCGTTTTTCACATACTTGTTGAACAGATCCTGGGTTTTTTCTGGTTTGTATCACGTAGTAGTGTGGTACCACACTGAAACAGATCATTAAACCTGGTTTGGATGAATATCTTAGAGGATAACGCATGTAAGGTCTAGGTTAGCCCTGGGATTTCCACTCATCAGACTCATACGTTCGCATCCTTCTCATACTTGTTGAACTGATCCTGGGATTTTTCTGGTCTGGATCACGTAGTAATGTGTGACCACACTGAAACAGTCAATTAAACCTGGTTTCGATCAATATTTTAGAGAATAATTCATGTTAGGTCTAGGTTAGGTCTGGGATTTGCTCCCATCAGACTCATACTTGCGCATTCTTCACATACTCGTTGAACAGATCCTGGGTTATTTTCTGGTTTGGATCACATAGTAATGTGGTACCACACTGAAACAGTCGATTAAACCAGGTTTCGATCAATATTTTTGAGGATAACGCATGTTAGGTCTAGGTTAGGCCTGGGATTTTCACTCATCAGACTCATACTTTCGCAGTTTTAACATACATGTTCACCTGATCGAGGGTTTTTTCTGCTTTGGATCACGTAGTAAAGTGGTACCACACTGAAACAGTCCATTAAACCTGGTTTGCATCAATATTTTAGAGGATAACGCAAGTTAAGTCTAGGTTAGGCCTGGGATTTGCCCTCATCAGGATCATACTTTCGCAGTTTTAACATACATGTTCACCTGATCGAGGGTTTTTTCTGCTTTGGATCACGTAGTAAAGTGGTACCACACTGAAACAGTCCATTAAACCTGGTTTGCATCAATATTTTAGAGGATAACGCATGTTAGGTCTAGGTTAGCCCCGAGATTTTCAATCATCAGACTCATACTTTCGCATTCACCACATACTTGTTGAACGGATCCTGGGTTTTTTCTGGTTTGGTTCACGTAGTAATGTGGTACCACACTGAAACATTCAATTAAACCTGGTCATGATAAATATTTTAGAGGATAATTCATGTTAGGTCTAGGTTAGGTCTGGGATTTGCTCTCACCAGGCTCGTTCTTTCGCATATTTCTCATACTTGATGGCTAGATCCTGGGCTTTTTCTGGATTGCATCACGTAGTAATGAAGTACAACACTGAAACAGTCAATTAAACCTGGTTTCCATCAATATCTTAGAGGACAACGCATGTTAGGTCTGGGATAGGTCTGGGATTTGACCTCATCAGACTCATACTTTCGCACACTTCACATACTCGTTGAACAGATCCTGGGTTATTTTCTGGTTTGGATCACATAGTAATGTGGTACCACACTGAAACAGTCGATTAAACCTGGTTTCGTTCAATATTTTATAGAATAATTCATGTTAGGTCTAGGTTAGGTCTGGGATTTGCTCTCATCAGGCTCATTCTTTCGCATATTTCTCATACCTTATGGCTAGATCCTGGGCTGTTTCTGGATTGTATGACGTAGTAATGTGGTACCACGCTGTAACAGCGAATTAAACCAGGTTTCGATCAATAGTTTTGAGGATAACGCATGTTAGGTCTAGGTTAGGCCTGGGAGTTTCACTCATCAGACTCATACTTTCGCATTCTTCACGTACTTGTTGAACGGATCCTGGGTTTTTTCTGGTTTGGATCACGTAGTAATGTGGGACCACACTGAATCAGTCAATTAAACCTGGTTTCGACCAATATTTTAGAGAATAATTCATGTTAGGTCTAGGTTAGGTCTGCGATTTTCTCTCATCAGGCTCATTCTTTCGCATATTTCTCATACTTGATGGCTAGATCCTGGGCTTTTTCTGGATTGCATCACGTAGAAATGAAGTACAACACTGAAACAGTCAATTAAACCTGGTTTCCATCAATATTTTAGAGGACAACGCAAGTTAGGTCTAGGTTAGGCCTGGGATTTGCCCTCATCAGGATCATACTTTCTCAGTTTTAACATACATCTTCACCTGATCGAGGGTTTTTTCTGCTTTGGATCACGTAGTAAAGTGGTACCACACTGAAACAGTCCATTAAACCTGGTTTGCATCAATATTTTAGAGGATAACGCATGTTAGGTCTAGGTTAGCCCCGAGATTTTCACTCATCAGACTCATACTTTCGCATTCACCACATACTTGTTGAACGGATCCTGGGTTTTTTCTGGTTTGGTTCACGTGGTAATGTGGTACCACACTGAAACATTCAATGAAACCAGGTCTGGATAAATATTATAGAGGATAACGCAAGTTAGGTCTGGGATAGGTCTGGGATTAGCCCTCATCAGACTCATACTTTCGCTTTCTTCACATACTTGTTGAACAGATCCTGTGTTATTTTCTGGTTTGGATCACATAGTAATGTGGTACCACACTGAAACAGTCGATTAAACCAGGTTTCGATCAATATTTTTGAGGATAACGCATGTTAGGTCTAGGTTAGGTCTGGGATTTTCACTCATCAGACTCATACTTTCGCATTCTTCACATACTTGTTGAACGGATCCTGGGTTTTTTCTGGATTGGATCACGTAGTAATGTGGTACCACACTGAAACATTCAATGAAACCTGGTCTGGATAAATATTTTAGAGGATAACGCTGGTTAGGTCTGGGATAGGTCTGGGATTAGCCCTCATCAGACTCATACTTTCGCACACTTCACATACTCGTTGAACAGATCCTGGATTTTTTTCTGGTTTGGATCACGTAGTAATGTGGTAACACACTGAAACAGTCGATTAAACCTGGTTTCGATCAATATTATTGAGGATAACGCATGTTAGGTCTAGGTCAGGTCTAGGATTTGCCCTCATCAGGCTCATACTTTCTCATATTTCTCATACTTCATGGCTGGATCCTGGGCAATTTCTGGATTGGATCACGTAGTAATGTGGTACCACACTGAAACAGTCAATTAAACCTGGTTTCGAACAATATTTTAAAGAATAATTCATGTTAGGTCTAGGTTAGGTCTGGGATTTGCTCTCATCAGGCTCATTCTTTCGCATATTTCTCATACATGTTGAACAGATCCTGGGTTTTTTCTGGTTTGGATCACGTAGTAATGTGGGACCACACTGAAACAATCAATTAAACCTGGTTTCCATCAATATCTTAGAGGACAACGCAAGTTAGGTCTGGGATAGGTCTGGGATTACCCCTCATCAGACTCATACTTTCGCTTTCTTCACATACTCGTTGAACAGATCCTGTGTTATTTTCTGGTTTGGATCACATAGTAATGTGGTACCACACTGAAACAGTCGATTAAACCAGGTTTCGATCAATATTTTTGAGGATAACGCATGTTAGGTCTAGGTTAGGTCTGGGATTTTCACACATCAGACTCATACTTTCGCATTCTCCACATACTTGCTGAACGGATCCTGGGTTTTTTCTGGATTGGATCACGTAGTAATGTGGTACCACACTGAAACATTCAATGAAACCTGGTCTGGATAAATATTTTAGAGGATAACGCAAGTTAGGTCTGGGATAGGTCTGGGATTAGCCCTCATCAGACTCATACTTTCGCACACATCACATACTCGTTGAACAGATCGTGGGTTTTTTTCTGGTTTGGATCACGTAGTAATGTGGTAACACACTGAAACAGTCGATTAAACCTGGTTTCGATCAATATTATTGAGGATAACGCATGTTAGGTCTAGGTCAGGTCTAGGATTTGCCCTCATCAGGCTCATACTTTCTCATATTTCTCATACTTCATGGCTGGATCCTGGGCAATTTCTGGATTGGATCACGTAGTAATGTGGTACCACACTGAAACAGTCAATTAAACCTGGTTTCGATCAATATTTTAAAGAATAATTAATGTTAGGTCTAGGTTAGGTCTGGGATTTGCTCTCATCAGGCTCATTCTTTCGCATATTTCTCATACATGTTGAACAGATCCTGGGTTTTTTCTGGTTTGGATCACGTAGTAATGTGGGACCACACTGAAACAATCAATTAAACCTGGTTTCCATCAATATTTTAGAGGACAACGCAAGTTAGGTCTGGGATAGGTCTGGGATTAGCCCTCATCAGACTCATACTTTCGCTTTCTTCACATACTCGTTGAACAGATCCTGTGTTATTTTCTGGTTTGGATCACATAGTAATGTGGTACCACACTGAAACAGTCGATTAAACCAGGTTTCGATCAATATTTTTGAGGATAACGCATGTTAGGTCTAGGTTAGGTCTGGGATTTTCACTCATCAGAGTCATACTTTCGCATTCTTCACATACTTGTTGAACTGACCCTGGGTTTTTTCTGGATTGGATCACGTAGTAATGTGGTACCACACTGAAACATTAAATGAAACCTGGTCTGGATAAATATTTTAGAGGATAACGCAAGTTAGGTCTGGGATAGGTCTGGGATTAGCCCTCATCAGACTCATACTTTCGCACACTTCACATACTCGTTGAACGGATCCTGGGTTTTTTTCTGGTTTGGATCACGTAGTAATGTGGTAACACACTGAAACAGTCGATTAAACCTGGTTTCGATTAATATTATTGAGGATAACGCATGTTAGGACTAGGTCAGGTCTAGGATTTGCCCTCATCAGGCTCATACTTTCTCATATTTCTCATACTTCATGGCTAGATCCTGTGCTGTTTCTGGTTTGTATCACGTAGTAATGTGGTACCACGTTGAAACTGTCAATTAAACCTGGTTTCGATCAATATTTTAGAGGATAACGCAAGTTAGGTCTGGCATAGGTCTGGGATTCGCCCTCATCACGCTCATACTTTCGCGTTTTTCACATACTTGTTGAACAGATCCTGGGTTTTTTCTGGTTTGTATCACGTAGTAGTGTGGTACCACACTGAACCAGTCCATTAAACCTGGTTTGGATCAATTGTTTAGAGGATAACGCATGCTAGGTCTAGGTTAACCCTGGGATTTTCACTCATCAGACTCATACTTTCGCATTCTTCTCATACTTGTTGAACTGATCCTGGGATTTTTCTGGTTTGGATCACGTAGTAATGTGGTACCACACTGAAACAGTCGATTAAACCTGGTTTCGATCTATATTTTAGAGAATAATTCTTGTTAGGTCTAGGTTAGGTCTGGGATTTGCTCTCATCAGGCTCGTTCTTTCGCATATTTCTCATACTTGATGGCTAGATCCTGGGCTTTTTCTGGATTGCATCACGTAGTAATGAAGTACAACACTGAAACAGTCAATTAAACCTGGTTTCCATCAATATCTTAGAGGACAACGCAAGTTAGGTCTGGGATAGGTCTGGGATTTGACCTCATCAGACTCATACTTTCGCACACTTCACATACTCGTTGAACAGATCCTGGGTTATTTTCTGGTTTGGATCACATAGTAATGTGGTACCACACTGAAACGGTCGATTAACCCTGGTTTCGATCAATATTTTAGAGAATAATTCATGTTAGGTCTAGGTTAGGTCTGGGATTTGCTCTCATCAGGCTCATTCTTTCGCATATTTCTCATACTTGATGGCTAGATCCTGGGCTGTTTCTGGATTGTATGACGTAGTAATGTGGTACCACGCTGAAACAGCGAATTAAACCTGGTTTCGATCAATATTTTAGAGGATAACGCAAGTTAGGTCTAGGTTAGGCCTGGGACTTGCCCTCATCAGGGTCATACTTTCGCAGTTTTAACATACATGTTGACCTGATCGAGGGTTTTTTCTGCTTTGGATCACGTAGTAAAGTGGTACCACACTGAAACATTCAATTAAACCTGGTCTTGATAAATATTTTAGAGGATAACACATGTTAGGTTTGGGTTAGGTCTAGGATTTGCCCTCATCAGGCTCATACTTTCGCATATTTCTCATACTTCATGGCTAGATCCTGGGCTGTTTCTGGATTGTATCACGTAGTAACGTGGTACCACGCTGAAACAGTCAATTAAACCTGGTTTCGATCAATATTTTAGAGGATAACGCAAGTTAGGTCTGGCATAGGTCTGGGATTCGCCCTCATCAGGCTCATACTTTCGCATTCTTCTCATACTTGTTGAACTGATCGTGGGTTTTTTCTGGTTTGTATCACGTAGTAATGTGGTACCACACTGAAACAGTCGATTAAACCTGGTTTCGATCAATATTTTAGAGAATAATTCATGTTAGGTCTAGGTTAGGTCTGGGATTTGCTCTCATCAGGCTCGTTCTTTCGCATATTTCTCATACTTGATGGCTAGATCCTGGGCTTTCTCTGGATTGCATCACGTAGTAATGAAGTACAACACTGAAACAGTCAATTAAACCTGGTTTCCATCAATATCTTAGAGGACAACGCAAGTTAGGTCTGGGATAGGTCTGGGATTTGACCTCATCAGACTCATACTTTCGCACACTTCACATACTCGTTGAACAGATCCTGGGTTATTTTCTGGTTTGGATCACATAGTAATGTGGTACCACACTGAAACAGTCGATTAACCCTTGTTTCGATCAATATTTTGGAGGATAACGCAAGTTAAGTCTGGGATTGGTCTGGGATTTGACCTCATCAGACTCATACTTTCGCACACTTCACATACTCGTTGAACAGATCCTGGGTTACTTTCTGGTTTGGATCACATAGTAATGTGGTACCACACTGAAACAGTCGATTAAACCAGGTTTCGATCAATATTTTTGAGGATAACGCATGTTAGGTCTAGTTTAGGCCTGGGATTTTCACTCATCAGACTCATACTTTCGCATTCTTCACATACTTGTAGAACGGATCCTGGGTTTTTTCTGGTTTGGATCACGGAGTAATGTGGGACCACACTGAAACAGTCAATTAAACCTGGTCTTGATAAATATTTTAGAGGACAACGCATGTTAAGTCTGGGTCAGGTCTAGAATTTGCCCTCATCATGCTCATACTTTCGCATCTTTCTCATACATCATGGCTAGATGCTGGGCTATTTCTGGATTGTATCACGTAGTAATGTGGTACCACGCTGAAACAGTCGATTAAACCTGGTATCGATCAATATTTTAGAGGATAACGCATGTTAGGTCTAGGTTAGGCCTGGGATTTTCACTCATCAGACTCATACTTTCGCATTCTTCACATACTTGTTGAACGGAACCTGTGTTTTTTCTGGTTTGGATCCCGTAGTAGTGTGGTATCACACTGAAACAGTCCATTAAACCTGGTTTCGCTCAATATTTTAGAGGATAACGCATGTTAGGTCTAGGTCAGGCCTGGGATTTTCACTCATCAGACTCATACTTTCGCATTCTTCACATACTTGTTGAACGGATGCTGGGTTTTTTCTGGTTTGGATCACGTAGTAATGTGGGTCCACACTGAAACAATCAATTAAACCTGGTCTTGATAAATATTTTAGAGGATAACGCATGTTAGGTCTGGGATAGGTATGGGATTTGCCCTCACCAGACTCATACTTTCGCATTCTTCACATACTTGTTGAACGGATCCTGGGTTTTTTCTGGTTTGGATCACGTTGTAATGTGGGACCACACTGAAACAGTCAATTAAACCTGGTTTCGATCAATATTTTAGAGAATAATTCATGTTAGGTCTAGGTTAGGTCTGGGATTTGCTCTCATCAGGCTCATTCTTTCGCATATTTCTCATACGTGTTGAACAGATCCTGGGTTTTTTCTGGTTTGGATCACGTAGTAATGTGGGGCCACACTGATACAATCAATTAAACCTGGTTTCCATCAATATTTTACAGGACAACGCAAGTTAGGTCTGGGATAGGTCTGGGATTTGCCCTCATCAGGCTCATACTTTCGCGTTTTTCACATACTTGTTGAACAGATCCTGGGTTTTTTCTGGTTTGGATCCCGTAGTAGTGTGGTACCACAATAAAACAGTCAATTAAACCAGGTCTGGATAAATATTATAGAGGATAACGCAAGTTAGGTCTGGGATAGGTCTGGGATTAGCCCTCATCAGACTCATACTTTCGCTTTCTTCACATACTCGTTGAACAGATCCTGTGTTATTTTCTGGTTTGGATCACATAGTAATGTGGTACCACACTGAAACATTCAATGAAACCAGGTCTGGATAAATATTTTAGAGGATAACGCTGGTTAGGTCTGGGATAGGTCTGGGATTAGCCCTCATCAGACTCATACTTTCGCACACTTCACATACTCGTTGAACGGATCCTGGGTTTTTTTCTGGTTTGGATCACGTAGTAATGTGGTAACACACTGAAACAGTCGATTAAACCTGGTTTCGATTAATATTATTGAGGATAACGCATGTTAGGACTAGGTCAGGTCTAGGATTTGCCCTCATCAGGCTCACACTTCCTCATATTTCTCATACTTCATGGCTAGATCCTGGGCTGTTTCTGGTTTGTATCACGTAGTAATGTGGTACCACGTTGAAACAGTCAATTAAACCTGGTTTCGATCAATATTTTAGAGGATAACGCAAGTTAGGTCTGGGATAGGTCTGGGATTAGCCCTCATCAGACTCATACTTTCGCACACATCACATACACGTTGAACAGATCGTGGGTTTTTTTCTGGTTTGGATCACGTAGTAATGTGGTAACACACTGAAACAGTCGATTAAACCTGGTTTCGATCAATATTATTGAGGATAACGCATGTTAGGTCTAGGTCAGGTCTAGGATTTGCCCTCATCAGGCTCATACTTTCTCATATTTCCCATACTTCATGGCTGGATCCTGGGCTATTTCTGGATTGGATCACGTAGTAATGTGGTACCACACTGAAACGGTCAATTAAACCTGGTTTCGATTAATATTTTAGAGAATAATTCATGTTAGGTCTGGGTTAGGTCTGGGATTTGCTCTCATCAGGCTCATTCTTTCGCATATTTCTCATACATGCTGAACAGATCCTGGGTTTTTTCTGGTTTGGATCACGTAGTAATGTGGGACCACACTGAAACAATCAATTAAACCTGGTTTCCATCAATATTTTAGAGGACAACGCAAGTTAGGTCTGGGATAGGTCTGGGATTAGCCCTCATCAGACTCATACTTTCGCTTTCTTCACATACTCGTTGAACAGATCCTGTGTTATTTTCTGGTTTGGATCACGTAGTAATGTGGTACCACACTGAAACAGTCAATTAAACCAGGTTTCGATCAATATTTTTGAGGATAACGCATGTTAGGTCTAGGTTAGGTCTGGGATTTTCACTCATCAGAGTCATACTTTCGCATTCTTCACATACTTGTTGAACTGACCCTGGGTTTTTTCTGGATTGGATCACGTAGTAATGTGGTACCACACTGAAACATTAAATGAAACCTGGTCTGGATAAATATTTTAGAGGATAACGCAAGTTAGGTCTGGGATAGGTCTGGGATTAGCCCTCATCAGACTCATACTTTCGCACACTTCACATACTCGTTGAACGGATCCTGGGTTTTTTTCTGGTTTGGATCACGTAGTAATGTGGTAACACACTGAAACAGTCGATTAAACCTGGTTTCGATTAATATTATTGAGGATAACGCATGTTAGGACTAGGTCAGGTCTAGGATTTGCCCTCATCAGGCTCATACTTTCTCATATTTCTCATACTTCATGGCTAGATCCTGGGCTGTTTCTGGTTTGTATCACGTAGTAATGTGGTACCACGTTGAAACAGTCAATTAAACCTGGTTTCGATCAATATTTTAGAGGATAACGCAAGTTAGGTCTGGCATAGGTCTGGGATTCGTCCTCATCACGCTCATACTTTCGCGTTTTTCACATACTTGTTGAAGAGATCCTGGGTTTTTTCTGGTTTGTATCACGTAGTAGTGTGGTACCACACTGAACCAGTCCATTAAACCTGGTTTGGATCAATTGTTTAGAGGATAACGCATGCTAGGTCTAGGTTAGCCCTGGGATTTTCACTCATCAGACTCATACTTTCGCATTCTTCTCATACTTGTTGAACTGATCCTGGGATTTTTCTGGTTTGGATCACGTAGTAATGTGGTACCACACTGAAACAGTCGAGTAAACCTGGTTTCGATCAATATTTTAGAGAATAATTCTTGTTAGGTCTAGGTTAGGTCTGGGATTTGCTCTCATCAGGCTCGTTCTTTCGCATATTTCTCATACTTGATGGCTAGATCCTGGGCTTTTTCTGGATTGCATCACGTAGTAATGAAGTACAACACTGAAACAGTCAATTAAACCTGGTTTCCATCAATATCTTAGAGGACAACGCAAGTTAGGTCTGGGATAGGTCTGGGATTTGACCTCATCAGACTCATACTTTCGCACACTTCACATACTCGTTGAACAGATCCTGGGTTATTTTCTGGTTTGGATCACATAGTAATGTGGTACCACACTGAAACGGTCGATTAACCCTGGTTTCGATCAATATTTTAGAGAATAATTCATGTTAGGTCTAGGTTAGGTCTGGGATTTGCTCTCATCAGGCTCATTCTTTCGCATATTTCTCATACTTGATGGCTAGATCCTGGGCTGTTTCTGGATTGTATGACGTAGTAATGTGGTACCACGCTGAAACAGCGAATTAAACCTGGTTTCGATCAATATTTTAGAGGATAACGCAAGTTAGGTCTAGGTTAGGCCTGGGACTTGCCCTCATCAGGGTCATACTTTCGCAGTTTTAACATACATGTTGACCTGATCGAGGGTTTTTTCTGCTTTGGATCACGTAGTAAAGTGGTACCACACTGAAACATTCAATTAAACCTGGTCTTGATAAATATTTTAGAGGATAACGCATGTTAGGTTTGGGTTAGGTCTAGGATTTGCCCTCATCAGGCTCATACTTTCGCATATTTCTCATACTTCATGGCTAGATCCTGGGCTGTTTCTGGATTGTATGACGTAGTAATGTGGTACCACGCTGAAACAGCGAATTAAACCTGGTTTCGATCAATATTTTAGAGGATAACGCAAGTTAGGTCTAGGTTAGGCCTGGGACTTGCCCTCATCAGGGTCATACTTTCGCAGTTTTAACATACATGTTGACCTGATCGAGGGTTTTTTCTGCTTTGGATCACGTAGTAAAGTGGTACCACACTGAAACATTCAATTAAACCTGGTCTTGATAAATATTTTAGAGGATAACGCATGTTAGGTTTGGGTTAGGTCTAGGATTTGGCCTCATCAGGCTCATACTTTCGCATATTTCTCATACTTCATGGCTAGATCCTTGGCTGTTTCTGGATTGTATCACGTAGTAACGTGGTACCACCCTGAAACAGTCAATTAAACCAGGTTTCGATCAATATTTTAGAGGATAACGCAAGTTAGGTCTGGCATAGGTCTGGGATTCGCCCTCATCAGGCTCATACTTTCGCATTCTTCTCATACTTGTTGAACTGATCCTGGGTTTTTTCTGGTTTGTATCACGTAGTAATGTGGTACCACACTGAAACAGTCGATTAAACCTGGTTTCGATCAATATTTTAGAGAATAATTCATGTTAGGTCTAGGTTAGGTCTGGGATTTGCTCTCATCAGGCTCGTTCTTTCGCATATTTCTCATACTTGATGGCTAGATCCTGGGCTTTTTCTGGATTGCATCACGTAGTAATGAAGTACAACACTGAAACAGTCAATTAAACCTGGTTTCCATCAATATCTTAGAGGACAACGCAAGTTAGGTCTGGGATAGGTCTGGGATTTGACCTCATCAGACTCATACTTTCGCACACTTCACATACTCGTTGAACAGATCCTGGGTTACTTTCTGGTTTGGATCACATAGTAATGTGGTACCACACTGAAACAGTCGATTAAACCAGGTTTCGATCAATATTTTTGAGGATAACGCATGTTAGGTCTAGTTTAGGCCTGGGATTTTCACTCATCAGACTCATACTTTCGCATTCTTCACATACTTGTAGAACGGATCCTGGGTTTTTTCTGGTTTGGATCACGGAGTAATGTGGGACCACACTGAAACAGTCAATTAAACCTGGTCTTGATAAATATTTTAGAGGACAACGCATGTTAAGTCTGGGTCAGGTCTAGAATTTGCCCTCATCATGCTCATACTTTCGCATCTTTCTCATACATCATGGCTAGATCCTGGGCTATTTCTGGATTGTATCACGTAGTAATGTGGTACCACGCTGAAACAGTCGATTAAACCTGGTATCGATCAATATTTTAGAGGATAACGCATGTTAGGTCTAGGTTAGGCCTGGGATTTTCACTCATCAGACTCATACTTTCGCATTCTTCACATACTTGTTGAACGGATCCTGTGTTTTTTCTGGTTTGGATCCCGTAGTAGTGTGGTATCACACTGAAACAGTCCATTAAACCTGGTTTCGCTCAATATTTTAGAGGATAACGCATGTTAGGTCTAGGTCAGGCCTGGGATTTTCACTCATCAGACTCATACTTTCGCATTCTTCACATACTTGTTGAACGGATGCTGGGTTTTTTCTGGTTTGGATCACGTAGTAATGTGGGTCCACACTGAAACAATCAATTAAACCTGGTCTTGATAAATATTTTAGAGGATAGCGCATGTTAGGTCTGGGATAGGTATGGGATTTGCCCTCACCAGACTCATACTTTCGCACACTTCACATACTTGTTGAACAGATCCTGTGTTATTTTCTGGTTTGGATCACATAGTAATGTGGTACCACACTGAAACAGTCGATTAAACCAGGTTTCGATCAATATTTTAGAGGATAACGCATGTTAGGTCTAGGTTAGGCCTGGGATTTTCACTCATCAGACTCATACTTTCGCATTCTTCACATACTTGTTGAACGGATCCTGGGTTTTTTCTGGTTTGGATCACGTTGTAATGTGGGACCACACTGAAACAGTCAATTAAACCTGCTTTCGATCAATATTTTAGAGAATAATTCATGTTAGGTCTAGGTTAGGTCTGGGATTTGCTCTCATCAGGCTCATTCTTTCGCATATTTCTCATACATGTTGAACAGATCCTGGGTTTTTTCTGGTTTGGATCACGTAGTAATGTGGGGCCACACTGATACAATCAATTAAACCTGGTTTCCATCAATATTTTACAGGACAACGCAAGTTAGGTCTGGGATAGGTCTGGGATTTGCCCTCATCAGGCTCATACTTTCGCGTTTTTCACATACTTGTTGAACAGATCCTGGGTTTTTTCTGGTTTGGATCCCGTAGTAGTGTGGTACCACAATAAAACAGTCAATTAAACCTGGTTTCGATCAATATTTTAGAGGATATCGCAAGTTAGGTCTGGGATAGGTCTGGGATTTGCCCTCATCAGACTCACACTTTCGCATTCTTCACATACTTGTTGAACGGATGCTGGGTTTTTTCTGGTTTGGATCACGTAGTAATGTGGGTCCACACTGAAACAATCAATTAAATCTGGTCTTGATAAATATTTTAGAGGATATCGCAAGTTAGGTCTGGGATAGGTCTGGGATTTGCCCTCATCAGACTCATACTTTCGCACACTTGACATACTCGTTGATCAGATCCTGGGTTTTTTTCGGGTTTGGATCACGTAGTAATGTGGTACCACACTGAAACATTCAATGAAACCAGGTCTGGATAAATATTATAGAGGATAACGCAAGTTAGGTCTGGGATAGGTCTGGGATTAGCCCTCATCAGACTCATACTTTCGCTTTCTTCACATACTCGTTGAACAGATCCTGTGTTATTTTCTGGTTTGGATCACATAGTAATGTGGTACCACACTGAAACATTCAATGAAACCAGGTCTGGATAAATATTTTAGAGGATAACGCTGGTTAGGTCTGGGATAGGTCTGGGATTAGCCCTCATCAGACTCATACTTTCGCACACTTCACATACTCGTTGAACGGATCCTGGGTTTTTTTCTGGTTTGGATCACGTAGTAATGTGGTAACACACTGAAACAGTCGATTAAACCTGGTTTCGATTAATATTATTGAGGATAACGCATGTTAGGACTAGGTCAGGTCTAGGATTTGCCCCCATCAGGCTCATACTTTCACATATTTCTCATACTTCATGGCTGGATCCTGGGCTATTTCTGGATTGGATCACGTAGTAATGTGGTACCACGTTGAAACAGTCAATTAAACCTGGTTTCGATCAATATTTTAGAGGATAACGCAAGTTAGGTCTGGCACAGGTCTGGGATTCGCCCTCATCACGCTCATACTTTCGCGTTTTTCACATACTTGTTGAACAGATCCTGGGTTTTTTCTGGTTTGTATCACGTAGTAGTGTGGTACCACACTGAACCAGTCCATTAAACCTGGTTTGGATCAATTGTTTAGAGGATAACGCATGCTAGGTCTAGGTTAGCCCTGGGATTTTCACTCATCAGACTCATACTTTCGCATTCTTCTCATACTTGTTGAACAGATCCTGGGTTATTTTCTGGTTTGGATCACATAGTAATGTGGTACCACACTGAAACAGTCGATTAAACCAGGTTTCGATCAATATTTTAGAGGATAACGCATGTTAGGTCTAGGTTAGGCCTGGGATTTTCACTCATCAGACTCATACTTTCGCATTCTTCACATACTTGTTGAACGGATCCTGGGTTTTTTCTGGTTTGGATCACGTTGTAATGTGGGACCACACTGAAACAGTCAATTAAACCTGGTTTCGATCAATATTTTAGAGAATAATTCATGTTAGGTCTAGGTTAGGTCTGGGATTTGCTCTCATCAGGCTCATTCTTTCGCATATTTCTCATACATGTTGAACAGATCCTGGGTTTTTTCTGGTTTGGATCACGTAGTAATGTGGGACCACACTGAAACAATCAATTAAACCTGGTTTCCATCAATATTTTAGAGGACAACGCAAGTTAGGTCTGGGATAGGTCTGGGATTAGCCCTCATCAGACTCATACTTTCGCACACTTCACATACTCGTTGAACGGATCCTGGGTTTTTTTCTGGTTTGGATCACGTAGTAATGTGGTAACACACTGAAACAGTCGATTAAACCTGGTTTCGATTAATATTATTGAGGATAACGCATGTTAGGACTAGGTCAGGTCTAGGATTTGCCCCCATCAGGCTCATACTTTCTCATATTTCTCATACTTCATGGCTGGATCCTGGGCTATTTCTGGATTGGATCACGTAGTAATGTGGTACCACACTGAAACAGTCAATTAAACCTGGTTTCGATCAATATTTTAAAGAATAATTCATGTTAGGTCTAGGTTAGGTCTGGGATTTTCACTCATCAGACTCATACTTTCGCATTCTTCACATACTTGTAGAACGGATCCTGGGTTTTTTCTGGTTTGGATCACGGAGTAATGTGGGACCACACTGAAACATTCAATGAAACCAGGTCTGGATAAATATTTTAGAGGATAACGCTGGTTAGGTCTGGGATAGGTCTGGGATTAGCCCTCATCAGACTCATACTTTCGCACACTTCACATACTCGTTGAACGGATCCTGGGTTTTTTTCTGGTTTGGATCACGTAGTAATGTGGTAACACACTGAAACAGTCGATTAAACCTGGTTTCGATTAATATTATTGAGGATAACGCATGTTAGGACTAGGTCAGGTCTAGGATTTGCCCCCATCAGGCTCATACTTTCTCATATTTCTCATACTTCATGGCTGGATCCTGGGCTATTTCTGGATTGGATCACGTAGTAATGTGGTACCACACTGAAACAGTCAATTAAACCTGGTTTCGATCAATATTTTAAAGAATAATTCATGTTAGGTCTAGGTTAGGTCTGGGATTTGCTCTCATCAGGCTCATTCTTTCGCATATTTCTCATACATGTTGAACAGATCCTGGGTTTTTTCTGGTTTGGATCACGTAGTAATGTGGGACCACACTGAAACAATCAATTAAACCTGGTTTCCATCAATATTTTAGAGGACAACGCAAGTTAGGTCTGGGATAGGTCTGGGATTAGCCCTCATCAGACTCATACTTTCGCTTTCTTCACATACTCGTTGAACAGATCCTGTGTTATTTTCTGGTTTGGATCACATAGTAAAGTGGTACCACACAGAAACAGTCCACTAAACCTGGTTTCGATCAATATTTTAGAGGATAACGCAAGTTAGGTCTGGGATAGGTCTGGGATTCGCCCTCATCAGGCTCGTACTTTCGCATTCTTCACATACTTGTTGAACAGATCCTGGGTTTTTTTCTGCTTTGGATCACGTAGTAAAGTGGTACCACACTAAAACAGTCAATTAAACGTGGTTTCGATCAATATTTTAGAGGATAACGCATGCTAGGTCTGGGTTAGGTCTAGGATTTGCCCTCATCAGGCTCATACTTTCGCATATCTCTCATACTTCATGGCTAGATCCTGGGCTATTTAAGGATTGGATCACGTAGTAATGTGTTACCACACTGAAACAGTAAAGTAAACGTGGTTTCGATCAATATTTTAGAGGATAACGCAAGTTAGGTCTGGGGTAAGTCTGGGATACGCCCTCATCAGGCTCATACTTTCGAGTTTTTCACATACTTGTTGAACAGATCTCGGTTTTTTCTGGTTTGGATCACGTAGTAATGTGTTACCACACTGAAACAATCCATTGAACCTGGTTACGATGAATATTTTAGAGGATAACGCATGTTATGTCTAGGTTAGGCCTGGGATTTGCCCTCATCAGGGTCATACTTTCGCAGTTTTAACATACATGCAGACCTGATCGAGGGTTTTTTCTGCTTTGGATCACGCAGTAAAGTGGTACCACACTGAAACAGTCCATTAAACCTGGTTTCGATCAATATTTTAGAGGATAACGCAAGTTAGGTCTGGGATAGGTCTGGGATTCGCCCTCATCAGGCACATACTTTCGCGTTTTTCACATACTTCTTGAACAGATCCTGGGTTTTTTCTGGTTTGGATCACATAGTAATGTGGTACCACACTGAAACAGTCCATTAAACCTGGTTTCGATCAATATCATAGAGGATAATGCATGTTAGGTGTAGGTTAGGCCTGGGATTTGCCCTCATCAGGGTCATACTTTCGCATATTTTTCATACTTCATGGCTAAATCCTGGGCTATTTCTGGATTGCATCACGTAGTAATGTAGAACCACACTGAAACAGTCAATTAAACCTGGTTTCCATCAATATTTTAGAGGACAACGCAAGTTACGTCTGGGATAGGTCTGGGATTTGCCCTCGTCAGGATCATACTTTCGCATATTTCTCATAATTCATGGCTAGATCCTGGGCTATTTCTGGATTGCATCACGTAGTAATGTAGTGCCACACTGAAACAGTCGATTAAACATGGTTTCGATCAATATTTTACAGGATAACGCATGTTATGTCTAGGTTAGGCCTGGGATTAGCCCTCATCAGACTCATACTTTCGCATACTTCACATACTTGTTGAACAGATCCTGGGTTTTTTTCTGGTTTGGATCACGTATTAATGTGGTACCACACTGAAACAGTCGATTAAACCTGGTTTCGATAAATATTTTTGAGCATAACGCATGTTAGGTCTAGGTTAGGCCTGGGATTTTCACTCATCAGGGTCATACTTTCGCATTCATCACATACTTGTTGAACAGATCCTGGGTTTTTTCTAGTTTGGATCAGGTAGTAATGTGGTACCACACTGAAACAGTCCATTAAACCTGGTTTCGATCAATATTTTTGAGGATAACGCAAGTTAGGTCTGGGATAGGTCTGGGATTTGCCCTCATCAGGGTCATACTTTCGCATTTTTCACATAATTGTTGAACAGATCCTGGGTTTTTTCTGGTTTGGATCACGGAGAAATGTGGTACCACACTGAAACAGTCCACTAAACCTGGTTTCGATCAATATTTTAGAGGATAACTCATGCTAGGTCTAGGTTAGGCCAGGGATTTGCCCCCATCAGACCCATACTTTCGCATATTTCTCATACTTCATGGCTAGATCCTGGGCTATTAATGGATTAAATCACGTAGTAATGTGGCACCACACTGAAACAGTCAATTAAACCTGGTTTCGATCAATATTTTAGCGGATAACGCAAGTTATGTCTAGGATAGGGCTGGGATATGCCCTCATCAGGCTCATACTTTCGCGTTTTTCACATACTTGTTGAACAGATCCTGGGTTTTTTCTGATTCGGATCACGTAGTAATGTGGTACCACACTGAAACAGTCAATTAAACCTGGTTTCGATCAATATCTTAGGGAATAATTCATGTTAGGTCTAGGTTAGGTCTGGGATTTGCTCTCATCAGGCTCATTCTTTCGCATATTACTCATACTTGATGGCTAGATCCTGGGCTTTTTCTGGATTGCATCACGTAGTAATGAAGTACAACACTGAAACACTCAATTAAACCTGGTTTCCATCAATATTTTAGAGGTCAACGCAAGTTAGGTCTAGGTTAGGCCTGGGATTTTCACTCATCAGACTCATACTTTCGCATTCTTCACATACTCGTTGAACGGATCCTGGGTTTTTACTGGTATGGATCACGTAGTAATGTGGTACCCCACTGAAACATTCAATTAAACCTGGTTTCCAACAATATTTTAGAGGACAACGCTAGTTAGGTCTGGGTTAGGCCTGGGATTTGCCCTCATCAGACTTATATTTTCGCATACTTCACATACTTGTTGAACAGATCCTGGGTTTTGTTCCGGTTTGGATCACGTAGTAGTGTGGTACCACACTGAAACAGTCGATTAAACCTGGTTTCGATGAATATTTTAGTGAATAATTCATGTTAGGTCTAGGTTAGGTCTGGGATTTGCTCTCATCAGGCTCGTACTTTTGCATATTTGTCATACTTGATGGCTAGATCCTGGGCTTTTTCTAGATTGGATCACGTAGTAATGTGGTACCACACGGAAACAGACCACTAAACCTGCTTTCGATCAATATTTTAGAAGATAACGCATGTTAGGTCTAGGTTAGGCCTGGGATATGCCCTCATCAGACACATACTTTCGCATTCTTCACGTACTTGTTGAACAGCTCCTGGGCTTTTTTCTGGTTTGGATCACGTAGTAGTGTGGTACCGCACTGAAACAGTCAATTAAACCTGGTTTCGATCAATATTTTAGAGGATAACGCAAGTTAGGTCTGGGATAGGTCTGGGATTCGCCCTCATCAGGCTCATACTTTCGCATTCTTCACATACTTGTTGAACAGATCCTGGGTTTTTTTCTGCTTTGGATCACGTAGTAAAGTGGTACCACACTAAAACAGTCAATTAAACGTGGTTTCGATCAATATTTTAGAGGATAACGCATGCTAGGTCTGGGTTAGGTCTAGGATTTGCCCTCATCAGGCTCATACTTTCGCATATCTCTCATACTTCATGGCTAGATCCTGGGCTATTTAAGGATTGGATCACGTAGTAATGTGTTACCACACTGAAACAGTAAAGTAAACCTGGTTTCGATCAATATTTTAGAGGATAACGCAAGTTAGGTCTGGGATAAGTCTGGGATACGCCCTCATCAGGCTCATACTTTCGCGTTTTTCACATACTTGTTGAACAGATCTCGGTTTTTTCTGGATTGGATCACGTAGTAATGTGTTACCACACTGAAACAATCCATTAAACCTGGTTACGATGAATATTTTAGAGGATAACGCATGTTATGTCTAGGTTAGGCCTGGGATTTGCCCTCATCAGGGTCATACTTTCGCAGTTTTAACATACATGCTGACCTGATCGAGGGTTTTTTCTGCTTTGGATCACGCAGTAAAGTGGTACCACACTGAAACAGTCCATTAAACCTGGTTTCGATCAATATTTTAGAGGATAACGCAAGTTAGGTCTGGGATAGGTCTGGGATTCGCCCTCATCAGGCTCATACTTTCGCGTTTTTCACATACTTCTTGAACAGATCCTGGGTTTTTTCTGGTTTGGATCACATAGTAATGTGGTACCCACTGAAACAGTCCATTAAACCTGGTTTCGAACAATATCATAGAGGATAATGCATGTTAGGTGTAGGTTAGGCCTGGGATTTGCCCTCGTCAGGATCATACTTTCGCATATTTCTCATAATTCATGGCTAGATCCTGGGCTATTTCTGGATTGCATCACGTAGTAATGTAGTGCCACACTGAAACAGTCGATTAAACATGGTTTCGATCAATATTTTACAGGATAACGCATGTTATGTCTAGGTTAGGCCTGGGATTAGCCCTCATCAGACTCATACTTTCGCATACTTCACATACTTGTTGAACAGATCCTGGGTTTTTTTCTGGTTTGGATCACGTATTAATGTGGTACCACACTGAAACAGTCGATTAAACCTGGTTTCGATAAATATTTTTGAGCATAACGCATGTTAGGTCTAGGTTAGGCCTGGGATTTTCACTCATCAGGGTCATACTTTCGCATTCATCACATACTTGTTGAACAGATCCTGGGTTTTTTCTAGTTTGGATCAGGTAGTAATGTGGTACCACACTGAAACAGTCCATTAAACCTGGTTTCGATCAATATTTTTGAGGATAACGCATGTTAGGTCTGGGTTAGGTCTAGGATTTGCCCTCATCAGGCTCATACTTTCGCATATTTCTCATAATTCATGGCTAGATCCTGGGCTATTTCTGGATTGCATCACGTAGTAATGTAGTGCCACACTGAAACAGTCCATTAAACCTGGTTTCGATCAATATTTTTGAGGATAACACATGTTAGGTCTAGGTTAGGCCTGGGATTTTCACTCATCAGGGTCATACTTTCGCATTCATCACATACTTGTTGAACAGATCCTGGGTTTTTTCTAGTTTGGATCAGGTAGTAATGTGGTACCACACTGAAACAGTCCATTAAACCTGGTTTCGATCAATATTTTTGAGGATAACGCAAGTTAGGTCTGGGATAGGTCTGGGATTTGCCCTCATCAGGGTCATACTTTCGCATTTTTCACATAATTGTTGAACAGATCCTGGGTTTTTTCTGGTTTGGATCACGGAGAAATGTGGTACCACACTGAAACAGTCCACTAAACCTGGTTTCGATCAATATTTTAGAGGATAACTCATGCTAGGTCTAGGTTAGGCCAGGGATTTGCCCCCATCAGACCCATACTTTCGCATATTTCTCATACTTCATGGCTAGATCCTGGGCTATTAATGGATTAAATCACGTAGTAATGTGGCACCACACTGAAACAGTCAATTAAACCTGGTTTCGATCAATATTTTAGCGGATAACGCAAGTTATGTCTAGGATAGGGCTGGGATATGCCCTCATCAGGCTCATACTTTCGCGTTTTTCACATACTTGTTGAACAGATCCTGGGTTTTTTCTGATTCGGATCACGTAGTAATGTGGTACCACACTGAAACAGTCAATTAAACCTGGTTTCGATCAATATCTTAGGGAATAATTCATGTTAGGTCTAGGTTAGGTCTGGGATTTGCTCTCATCAGGCTCATTCTTTCGCATATTACTCATACTTGATGGCTAGATCCTGGGCTTTTTCTGGATTGCATCACGTAGTAATGAAGTACAACACTGAAACACTCAATTAAACCTGGTTTCCATCAATATTTTAGAGGTCAACGCAAGTTAGGTCTAGGTTAGGCCTGGGATTTTCACTCATCAGACTCATACTTTCGCATTCTTCACATACTCGTTGAACGGATCCTGGGTTTTTACTGGTATGGATCACGTAGTAATGTGGTACCCCACTGAAACATTCAATTAAACCTGGTTTCCAACAATATTTTAGAGGACAACGCTAGTTAGGTCTGGGTTAGGCCTGGGATTTGCCCTCATCAGACTTATATTTTCGCATACTTCACATACTTGTTGAACAGATCCTGGGTTTTGTTCCGGTTTGGATCACGTAGTAGTGTGGTGCCACACTGAAACAGTCGATTAAACCTGGTTTCGATGAATATTTTAGTGAATAATTCATGTTAGGTCTAGGTTAGGTCTGGGATTTGCTCTCATCAGGCTCGTACTTTTGCATATTTGTCATACTTGATGGCTAGATCCTGGGCTTTTTCTAGATTGGATCACGTAGTAATGTGGTACCACACGGAAACAGACCACTAAACCTGCTTTCGATCAATATTTTAGAAGATAACGCATGTTAGGTCTAGGTTAGGCCTGGGATATGCCCTCATCAGACACATACTTTCGCATTCTTCACGTACTTGTTGAACAGCTCCTGGGCTTTTTTCTGGTTTGGATCACGTAGTAGTGTGGTACCGCACTGAAACAGTCAATTAAACCTGGTTTCGATCAATATTTTAGAGGATAACGCAAGTTAGGTCTGGGATAGGTCTGGGATTCGCCCTCATCAGGCTCATACTTTCGCATTCTTCACATACTTGTTGAACAGATCCTGGGTTTTCTTCTGCTTTGGATCACGTAGTAAAGTGGTACCACACTAAAACAGTCAATTAAACGTGGTTTCGATCAATATTTTAGAGGATAACGCATGCTAGGTCTGGGTTAGGTCTAGGATTTGCCCTCATCAGGCTCATACTTTCGCATATCTCTCATACTTCATGGCTAGATCCTGGGCTATTTAAGGATTGGATCACGTAGTAATGTGTTACCACACTGAAACAGTAAAGTAAACCTGGTTTCGATCAATATTTTAGAGGATAACGCAAGTTAGGTCTGGGATAAGTCTGGGATACGCCCTCATCAGGCTCATACTTTCGCGTTTTTCACATACTTGTTGAACAGATCTCGGTTTTTTCTGGATTGGATCACGTAGTAATGTGTTACCACACTGAAACAATCCATTAAACCTGGTTACGATGAATATTTTAGAGGATAACGCATGTTATGTCTAGGTTAGGCCTGGGATTTGCCCTCATCAGGGTCATACTTTCGCAGTTTTAACATACATGCTGACCTGATCGAGGGTTTTTTCTGCTTTGGATCACGCAGTAAAGTGGTACCACACTGAAACAGTCCATTAAACCTGGTTTCGATCAATATTTTAGAGGATAACGCAAGTTAGGTCTGGGATAGGTCTGGGATTCGCCCTCATCAGGCTCATACTTTCGCGTTTTTCACATACTTCTTGAACAGATCCTGGGTTTTTTCTGGTTTGGATCACATAGTAATGTGGTACCCACTGAAACAGTCCATTAAACCTGGTTTCGAACAATATCATAGAGGATAATGCATGTTAGGTGTAGGTTAGGCCTGGGATTTGCCCTCGTCAGGATCATACTTTCGCATATTTCTCATAATTCATGGCTAGATCCTGGGCTATTTCTGGATTGCATCACGTAGTAATGTAGTGCCACACTGAAACAGTCGATTAAACATGGTTTCGATCAATATTTTACAGGATAACGCATGTTATGTCTAGGTTAGGCCTGGGATTAGCCCTCATCAGACTCATACTTTCGCATACTTCACATACTTGTTGAACAGATCCTGGGTTTTTTTCTGGTTTGGATCACGTATTAATGTGGTACCACACTGAAACAGTCGATTAAACCTGGTTTCGATAAATATTTTTGAGCATAACGCATGTTAGGTCTAGGTTAGGCCTGGGATTTTCACTCATCAGGGTCATACTTTCGCATTCATCACATACTTGTTGAACAGATCCTGGGTTTTTTCTAGTTTGGATCAGGTAGTAATGTGGTACCACACTGAAACAGTCCATTAAACCTGGTTTCGATCAATATTTTTGAGGATAACGCATGTTAGGTCTGGGTTAGGTCTAGGATTTGCCCTCATCAGGCTCATACTTTCGCATATTTCTCATAATTCATGGCTAGATCCTGGGCTATTTCTGGATTGCATCACGTAGTAATGTAGTGCCACACTGAAACAGTCCATTAAACCTGGTTTCGATCAATATTTTTGAGGATAACACATGTTAGGTCTAGGTTAGGTCTGGGAGTTGCTCTCATCAGGCTCATTCTTTCGCATATTTCTCATACTTGATGGCTAGATCCTGGGCTTTGTCTGGATTGGATCACGTAGTAATGTAGAACCACACTGAAACAGTCAATTAACCCTGGTTTCGATCACTATTTTAGAGGATAACGCATGTTAGGTATGGGATAGTTCTGGGATTTGCCCTCATCAGACTCATAGTTTCGCACACTTCACATACTCGCTGAACAGATCCTGGTTTTTTTTCTGGTTTGGATTACGTAGTAATACGGGGCCACACTGACACAGTCGATTAAACCTGGTTTCGATCAATATTATTGAGGATAACGCATGTTAGGACTAGGTTAGTCCTGGGATTTTCACTCATCAGACTCATACTTTCGCATATTTCTCATACTTCATGGCTAGATCCTAGGCTATTTATAGATTGGATCACATAGTAATGTGGCACCACACTAAAACAGTCAATTAAACCTGGTTTCGATCAATATTTTAGAGGATAACGCAAGTTATGTCTGGGTTAGGTCTAGGATTTGCCCTCATCAGGCTCATACTTTCGCGTTTTTCACGTACTTGTTGTACTGATCCTGGGTTTTTTCAGGTTTGGATCACGTTGTAGTGTGGTACCACACTGAAACAGTCCATTAAACCTGGTTTCGATCAATATTTTAGAGGATAACGCAAGTTAGGTCTGGGATAGGTCTGGGATTTGCCCTCATCAGGGTCATACTTTCGCATTTTTCACATAATTGTTGAACAGATCCTGGGTTTTTTCTGGTTTGGATCACGGAGAAATGTGGTACCTCACTGAAACAGTCCACTAAACCTGGTTTCGATCAATATTTTAGAGGATAACTCATGCTAGGTCTAGGTTAGGCCAGGGATTTGCCCCCATCAGACCCATACTTTCGCATATTTCTCATACTTCATGGCTAGATCCTGGGCTATTAATGGATTAAATCACGTAGTAATGTGGCACCACACTGAAACAGTCCATTAAACCTGGTTTCGATCAATATCTTTGAGGATAACGCATGTTAGGCCTAGGTTAGGTCTAGGAATTGCCCCCATCAGGCTCATACTTTCGCATATTTCTCATACTTCATGGCTAGATCCTGGGCTATTTCTGGATTGCATCACGTAGTAATGTAGTACCACACTGAAACAGTCAATTAAACCTGGTTTCCATCAATATTTTAGAGGATAACGCATGTTATGTCTAGGTTAGGCCTGGGATTTGCCCTCATCAGGCTCATACTTTCGCATATTTCTAATACTTCATGGCTAGATCCTGGGCTCTTTCTGGATTGGATCACGCATTATTGTTGTACCACACTGAAACAGTCCATTAAACCTGGTTTCGATCAATATTTTTGACGATAACACATGTTAGGTCTAGGTTAGGTCTGGGATTTGCTCTCATCAGGCTCATTCTTTCGCATATTTCTCATACTTGATGGCTAAATCCTGAGATTTTCTGGATTGGATCACGTAGTAATGTAGAACCACACTGAAACAGTCAATTAACTCTGGTTTCGATCAATATTTTAGAGGATAACGCATGTTAGGTCTGGGATAGGTCTGGGATTTTCACCCATCAGACTCATACTTTCGCATTCTTCTCATACTTGTTGAACGGATCCCGTGTTCTTTCTGGTTTGGATCACGTTGTAATGTGGTACCACACTGAAACATTCGATTAAACCTGGTCTTGATAATTATTTTAGAGGATAACGCATGCTAGGTCTAGGTTAGGCCTGGGATTTGCCCTCATCAGACTCATACTTTCGCACACTTCACATACTCGTTGACAAGATCCTGGGCTTTTTTCTGGTTTGGATCACGTAGTAATGTGGTACCACACTGAAACAGTCCATTAAACCTGGTTTCGATGAATATTTTAGAGGATAACGCATGTTAGGTCTGGGATAGGTCTAGAATTTGCCCTCATCAGGCTCATACTTTCGCATATTTTTCATACCTGATGGCTAGATCCTGGGCTTTTTCTAGATTGGATCACGTAGTAATGTAGTACCACACTGAAACAGTCGATTAACCCTGGTTTCGATCAATATTTTAGAGGATAACGCATGCTAGGTCTAGGTGAGGCCTGGGATTTGCCCTCATCAGGATCATTCTTTCGCATATTTCACATACTTGATGGCTATATACTGGGTTTTTCCAGGTTTGGATCACGCAGTAATGTGGTACCACACTGAAACAGTCCACTCAACCTGGTTTCGATCTATATTTTTGAGGATAACGCATGTTATGTCTAGGTTAGGCCTGGGATTAGCCTTCATCAGATTCATACTTTCGCATACTTCACATACTTGTTGAACAGATCCTGGGATTTTTTCTGGTTTGGATCACGTAGTAATGTGGTACCACACTGAAACAGTCGATTAAACATGGTTTCGATCTATATTTTTGAGGATAACGCATGTTAGGTCTAGGTTAGGCCTGGGATTTTCACTCATCAGACTCATACTTTCGCATTCTTCACATACTTGTTGAACGGATCCAGTGTTTTTACTGGTTTGGATCACGTAGTAATGTGGTACCACACTGAAACATTCAATTAAACCTGGTCTTGATAAATATTTTAGAGGACAACGCATGTTAGGTCTAGGTTAGGCCTGGGATATGCCCTCATCAGGCTCATACTTTCGCATATTTCTAATACTTCATGGCTAGATCCTGGGCTATTTCTGGATTGGATCACGTAGTAATGTGGTACCACACTGAAACAGTCCATTAAACCTGGTTTCGATCAATATTATTGAGGATAACGCATGATAGGTCTGGGTTAGGTCTAGGATTTGCCCTCATCAGGCTCATACTTTCGCATATTTCTCATACTTCATGGCTAGATCCTGGGCTATTTCTGGATTGGATCACGTAGTAATGTGGTACCACACTGAAGCAGTCAATTAAACCTGGTTTCGATCAATATTTTAGAGGGTAACGCAAGTTAGGTCTGGGATAGGTCTGGGATTCGCCCTCATCAGGCTCATACTTTCGCGTTTTTCACATACTTGTTGAACTGATCCTGGGTTTTTTCTGGTTTGGATCACGTAGTAATGTGGTACCACACAGAAACAGTCGATTGAACCTGGTTTCCATCAATATTTTAGAGGACAACGCTAGTTAGGTCTGGGATAGGTCTGGGATTAGCCCTCATCAGGTTTATACTTTCGCGTTTTTCACATACTTGTTGAACAGATCCTGCGTTTTTTCTGGTTTGGATCACCTAGTAATGTGGTACCACACTGAGACAGTCCATTAAACCTGGTTTCGATCAATATTTTAGAAGATAACGCATGTTAGGTCTAGGTTAGGCCTGGGATTTGCCCTCATCAGACACATACTTTCGCATTCTTCACATACTTGTTGAACAGATCCTGGGTTTTTTTCTGGTTTGGATCACGTAGTTATGTGGCACCACACTGAAACAGTCCATTAAACCTGGTTTCGACCAATATTTTAGAGGATAACGCATGTTAGGTCTGGGATAGGTCTGGGATTTGCCCTCATCAGGGTCATACTTTCGCATTTTTCACATAATTGTTGAACAGATCCTGGGTTTTTTCTGGTTTGGATCACGGAGTAATGTGGTACCACACTGAAACAGTACACTAAACCTGGTTTCGATCAATATTTTTGAGGATAACTCATGCTAGGCCTGGGTTAGGTCTAGGAATTGCCCCCATCAGGCTCATACTTTCGCATATTTCTCATACTTCATGGCTAGATCCTGGGCTATTTCTGGATTGCATCACGTAGTAATGTAGTACCACACTGAAACAGTCAATTAAACCTGGTTTCCATCAATATTTTAGAGGATAACGCATGTTATGTCTAGGTTAGGCCTGGGATTTGCCCTCATCAGGCTCATACTTTCGCATATTTCTAATACTTCATGGCTAGATCCTGGGCTCTTGCTGGATTGGATCACGCATTATTGTTGTACCACACTGAAACAGTCCATTAAACCTGGTTTCGATCAATATTTTTGACGATAACACATGTTAGGTCTAGGTTAGGTCTGGGATTTGCTCTCATCAGGCTCATTCTTTCGCATATTTCTCATACTTGATGGCTAGATCCTGAGCTTTTTCTGGATTGGATCACGTAGTAATGTAGAACCACACTGAAACAGTCAATTAACTCTGGTTTCGATCAATATTTTAGAGGATAACGCATGTTAGGTCTGGGATAGGTCTGGGATTTTCACCCATCAGACTCATACTTTCGCATTCTTCTCATACTTGTTGAACGGATCCTGTGTTCTTTCTGGTATGGATCACGTTGTAATGTGGTACCACACTGAAACATTCAATTAAACCTGGTCTTGATAATTATTTTAGAGGATAACGCATGCTAGGTCTAGGTTAGGCCTGGGATTTGCCCTCATCAGACTCATACTTTCGCATATTTCTCATACTTGATGGCTAGATCCTGGGCTTTTTCTGGATTGGATTACGTAGTAATGTGGTACCACACTGAAACAGTCGATTAAACCTGGTTTCGATCAATATCTTTGAGCATAACGCATGCTAGGTCTAGGTTAGGCCTGGGATTAGCCCTCATCAGACTCATACTTTCGCATACTTCACATACTTGTTGAAAAGATCCTGGGTTTTTTCTAGTTTGGATCACGTAGTAATGTGGTACCACACTGAAACAGTCCATTAAACCTGGTTTCGATCAATATTTTTGAGGATAACGCATGTTAGGTCTGGGTTAGGTCTAGGATTTGCCCGCATCAGGCTCATTCTTTCGCATATTTCTCATACTTGATGGCTAGATCCTGGGCTTTTTCTGGATTGGATCACGTAGTAATGTAGAGCCGCACTGAAACAGTCAATTAACCCTGGTTTCGATCACTATTTTAGAGGATAACGCATGTTAGGTATGGGATAGTCCTGGGATTTGCCCTCATCAGACTCATAGTTTTGCACACTTCACATACTCGCTGAACAAATCCTCGTTTTTTTTCTGGTTCGGATCACGTAGTAATGCGGTGCCACACTGACACAGTCGATTAAACCTGGTTTCGATCAATATTATTGAGGATAACGCATGTTAGGACTAGGTTAGTCCTGGGATTTTCACTCATTTAGACTCATACTTTCGCATTCTTCACATACTTGTTGAACGGATCCTGTGATTTTACTGGTTTGGTTCACGTAGCAATGTGGTACCACACTGACACATTCAATTAAACCTGGTCTTGATAAATATTTTAGAGGATATCGCATGCTAGGTCTAGGTTAGGCCTGGGATTTGCCCCCATAAGACCCATACCTTCGCATATTTCTCATACTTCATGGCTAGATCCTAGGCTATTTATAGATTGGATCACATAGTAATGTGGCACCACACTAAAACAGTCAATTAAACCTGGTTTCGATCAATATTTTAGAGGATAACGCAAGTTATGTCTGGGTTAGGTCTAGGATTTGCCCTCATCAGGCTCATACTTTCGCGTTTTTCACGTACTTGTTGTACTGATCCTGGGTTTTTTCAGGTTTGGATCACGTTGTAGTGTGGTACCACACTGAAACAGTCCATTAAACCTGGTTTCGATCAATATTTTAGAGGATAACGCAAGTTAGGTCTGGGATAGGTCTGGGATTTGCCCTCATCAGGGTCATACTTTCGCATTTTTCACATAATTGTTGAACAGATCCTGGGTTTTTTCTGGTTTGGATCACGGAGAAATGTGGTACCTCACTGAAACAGTCCACTAAACCTGGTTTCGATCAATATTTTAGAGGATAACTCATGCTAGGTCTAGGTTAGGCCAGGGATTTGCCCCCATCAGACCCATACTTTCGCATATTTCTCATACTTCATGGCTAGATCCTGGGCTATTAATGGATTAAATCACGTAGTAATGTGGCACCACACTGAAACAGTCAATTAAACCTGGTTTCGATCAATATTTTAGCGGATAACGCAAGTTATGTCTAGGATAGGGCTGGGATATGCCCTCATCAGGCTCATACTTTCGCGTTTTTCACATACTTGTTGAACAGATCCTGGGTTTTTTCTGATTCGGATCACGTAGTAATGTGGTACCACACTGAAACAGTCCACTAAACCTGGTTTCGATCAATATCTTTGAGGATAACGCATGTTAGGCCTAGGTTAGGTCTAGGAATTGCCCCCATCAGGCTCATACTTTCGCATATTTCTCATACTTCATGGCTAGATCCTGGGCTATTTCTGGATTGCATCACGTAGTAATGTAGTACCACACTGAAACAGTCAATTAAACCTGGTTTCCATCAATATTTTAGAGGATAACGCATGTTATGTCTAGGTTAGGCCTGGGATTTGCCCTCATCAGGCTCATACTTTCGCATATTTCTAATACTTCATGGCTAGATCCTGGGCTCTTTCTGGATTGGATCACGCATTATTGTTGTACCACACTGAAACAGTCCATTAAACCTGGTTTCGATCAATATTTTTGACGATAACACATGTTAGGTCTAGGTTAGGTCTGGGATTTGCTCTCATCAGGCTCATTCTTTCGCATATTTCTCATACTTGATGGCTAAATCCTGAGATTTTCTGGATTGGATCACGTAGTAATGTAGAACCACACTGAAACAGTCAATTAACTCTGGTTTCGATCAATATTTTAGAGGATAACGCATGTTAGGTCTGGGATAGGTCTGGGATTTTCACCCATCAGACTCATACTTTCGCATTCATCTCATACTTGTTGAACGGATCCTGTGTTCTTTCTGGTTTGGATCACGTTGTAATGTGGTACCACACTGAAACATTCGATTAAACCTGGTCTTGATAATTATTTTAGAGGATAACGCATGCTAGGTCTAGGTTAGGCCTGGGATTTGCCCTCATCAGACTCATACTTTCGCACACTTCACATACTCGTTGACAAGATCCTGGGCTTTTTTCTGGTTTGGATCACGTAGTAATGTGGTACCACACTGAAACAGTCCATTAAACCTGGTTTCGATGAATATTTTAGAGGATAACGCATGTTAGGTCTGGGATAGGTCTAGAATTTGCCCTCATCAGGCTCATACTTTCGCATATTTTTCATACATGATGGCTAGATCCTGGGCTTTTTCTAGATTGGATCACGTAGTAATGTAGTACCACACTGAAACAGTCGATTAACCCTGGTTTCGATCAATATTTTAGAGGATAACGCATGCTAGGTCTAGGTGAGGCCTGGGATTTGCCCTCATCAGGATCATTCTTTCGCATATTTCACATACTTGATGGCTAGATACTGGGTTTTTCCAGGTTTGGATCACGCAGTAATGTGGTACCACACTGAAACAGTCCACTCAACCTGGTTTCGATCTATATTTTTGAGGATAACGCATGTTATGTCTAGGTTAGGCCTGGGATTAGCCTTCATCAGATTCATACTTTCGCATACTTCACATACTTGTTGAACAGATCCTGGGATTTTTTCTGGTTTGGATCACGTAGTAATGTGGTACCACACTGAAACAGTCGATTAAACATGGTTTCGATCTATATTTTTGAGGATAACGCATGTTAGGTCTAGGTTAGGCCTGGGATTTTCACTCATCAGACTCATACTTTCGCATTCTTCACATACTTGTTGAACGGATCCAGTGTTTTTACTGGTTTGGATCACGTAGTAATGTGGTACCACACTGAAACATTCAATTAAACCTGGTCTTGATAAATATTTTAGAGGACAACGCATGTTAGGTCTAGGTTAGGCCTGGGATATGCCCTCATCAGGCTCATACTTTCGCATATTTCTAATACTTCATGGCTAGATCCTGGGCTATTTCTGGATTGGATCACGTAGTAATGTGGTACCACACTGAAACAGTCCATTAAACCTGGTTTCGATCAATATTATTGAGGATAACGCATGATAGGTCTGGGTTAGGTCTAGGATTTGCCCTCATCAGGCTCATACCTTCGCATATTTCTCATACTTCATGGCTAGATCCTGGGCTATTTCTGGATTGGATCACGTAGTAATGTGGTACCACACTGAAACAGTCCATTAAACCTGGTTTCGACCAATATTTTAGAGGATAACGCATGTTAGGTCTGGGATAGGTCTGGGATTCGCCCTCATCAGGCTCATACTTTCGCGTTTTTCACATACTTGTTGAACTGATCCTGGGTTTTTTCTGGTTTGGATCACGTAGTAATGTGGTACCACACAGAAACAGTCGATTGAACCTGGTTTCCATCAATATTTTAGAGGACAACGCAAGTTAGGTCTGGGATAGGTCTGGGATTAGCCCTCATCAGGTTTATACTTTCGCGTTTTTCACATACTTGTTGAACAGATCCTGCGTTTTTTCTGGTTTGGATCACCTAGTAATGTGGTACCACACCGAGACAGTCCATTAAACCTGGTTTCGATCAATATTTTAGAAGATAACGCATGTTAGGTCTAGGTTAGGCCTGGGATTTGCCCTCATCAGACACATACTTTCGCATTCTTCACATACTTGTTGAACAGATCCTGGGTTTTTTTCTGGTTTGGATCACGTAGTTATGTGGCACCACACTGAAACAGTCCATTAAACCTGGTTTCGACCAATATTTTAGAGGATAACGCATGTTAGGTCTGGGATAGGTCTGGGATTTGCCCTCATCAGGGTCATACTTTCGCATTTTTCACATAATTGTTGAACAGATCCTGGGTTTTTTCTGGTTTGGATCACGGAGTAATGTGGTACCACACTGAAACAGTCCACTAAACCTGGTTTCGATCAATATTTTTGAGGATAACTCATGCTAGGCCTGGGTTAGGTCTAGGAATTGCCCCCACCAGGCTCATACTTTCGCATATTTCTCATACTTCATGGCTAGATCCTGGGCTATTTCTGGATTGCATCACATAGTAATGTAGTACCACACTGAAACAGTCAATTAAACCTGGTTTCCATCAATATTTTAGAGGATAACGCATGTTATGTCTAGGTTAGGCCTGGGATTTGCCCTCATCAGGCTCATACTTTCGCATATTTCTAATACTTCATGGCTAGATCCTGGGCTCTTGCTGGATTGGATCACGCATTATTGTTGTACCACACTGAAACAGTCCATTAAACCTGGTTTCGATCAATATTTTTGACGATAACACATGTTAGGTCTAGGTTAGGTCTGGGATTTGCTCTCATCAGGCTCATTCTTTCGCATATTTCTCATACTTGATGGCTAGATCCTGAGCTTTTTCTGGATTGGATCACGTAGTAATGTAGAACCACACTGAAACAGTCAATTAAACCTGGCTTCCATCACTATTTTAGAGGACAACTCAAGTTAGGTCTGGGATAGGTCTGGGATTTGCCCTGGTCAGGATCATACTTTTTTTTTTTTTTTTTTTTTTTTTTTTTTTTTTTTTGTCGTGGGGAAAATCTTCGAAAGACTCCCTCCCACCTCCTTGGGGAGAGGTGGGAGGGGTGTGTGGGATTCCCCGCGCCCGTACAACGACAGGCGCGGGACCTACCCACTAAAAACCCCACGGTGACCCTTCGGCACGCTTTGGGAGGATACCGGGAATCGCTCGAAGCATTCTTCCGGTATCCTCCCCTTGCCCGCGCTTTCGCGCCCATCCCCCGGGGGGACAATCGGTCCCCCAGTAGACACACTGCCTCATAGCGGCGGGACGGGGCCACTCCATCCCGCCGCTATCCGTCCCGGGGCCGCGTTTAGTGGGGGCTGCGAGCCCCAACTCGCAACCGCCCGCGACCCCGTTTCCACCCCTCGGCGGCCGGGCGTTCATGGCCGCACCAGACCGCCGAGGGTGCCTCCCCTTGCGTCGGACCGGTAGGGGGAGGCACTCCTACCCCCAACCGGTCCGACCCGGCGCCGCCTGGCGGGAGGAGGGTCCCCTCAGGACCCCCCTCCCAGCCTAGGTCATCCGCCACGCCGAGGCGGCCGCCCGCGACGCCTCGCGACCGGGCGACGACCTCGGGCCACCGCACGAGCGCTAGCTTCAGCGCGCCGCTGAAGCTCGCGCTCCCTCCCCGCGGCCTCCTTCTGCAACATTACGTTCTCGCAGAAGGAGGCCACGGCCCTCCACTTCTCCTCGCTGCCGAGCATGGCGCGCACCACGCCCGGCAGCGAGACATCCCGCCCGACGACGCCGACCAGGACACGGCGCTCCCCCTCCCACGCGGGGCATACCTCCAGGGTATGATCCGCCGTGTCCTGCTCAGCGTCGCAGTGGCAGCAACGCGCCGTCGGCTCCTTCCCTATCCGGCACAGGTATCTTCCGAAGCTGCCATGCCCGGAAAATACCTGTGCCATCCGGTAGGTGAGGCTGCCATGGCCTCTGTCCAGCCACTCCTTCAGGAGTGGCCGAACAGCCCCGACAGTCCGGTGCCCCGCGGTTGGCATAGCCAGCCGCTCCTGCCACGCGAGCAACACGGACTGCCGGGCCTGGCGCCTCAAATCGCCCCAAGCAGGTTCCTGCCCGCCCGGGACCGCCCCCACCCCCGCGCGACGGTCGACGCGGTGCCGGTACATCACCGCGTGCGACCGCGCGAGCAGGTCCATGGGCGGCATCCCCGCTAGAACCGTCGCCGCCTCATGTGACATGGTCCGATACCCGCGGACGACCCTGAGCGCCATGCGCCTCTGCACCCGACGCAGCATAGTCATGCTGCGCCGGGAGGCAGCCAGGTCGTCCGCCCAGACGGGGGCCCCGTATAGGGCCACCGACTGGACCATTGCCACATAGAGGCGACGAACTCGGCCCGCCGGTCCCCCCAGGTTGGGCAGGATCCGGCCCAGAGCCGCAACCATCCTTTCCAACCATCCTATCCAAGGATATTGCCAATGCCACCCCTCCCCGGGAGACGGCCGCCTCCGAGAGGGCCCTCACACGACCTATCGCGTCGATAGTCGATCGGCCCCCCCGGAAACCGAACTGGCAGTCGGCCAGACCGGGATCACCCCGCGACAGGTGCTCGACGAGGCGGGCAGCAATGACCCGCTCGAAGAGCTTGCCCACCTCGTCGAGGAGACAAATGGGCCGGTATGCGGATGGAGACTCCGCGGGCCGACCCTCCTTCCGGAGGAGGACCATCCTCGCCACCTTCCAACTGGGGGGGAATCGCCCGTCCCTCAGGCAGCGGTCGAACAACCGCCTGAGGTCGGCCCCAAGGACGCCCTGGGTCAAGACCCAAACCCGGCCGGGCACACCATCCGGACCCGGGGCCGTGTTACGAACCCCGAGCCGTCTGATGGCCGCTGCCAGCTCCTCCTGCGTGACCCCCAGCTCGGCCGTCCACTCCACTGGGACAGCCGCCGTCGCCGGAGGACGCGGTCCCCTCTCCCCAATTGGGAAGAGTGTATTGACCACGTCCTCCAGCAGCCGGGGGTCAAGACCCTCGGTGACGGGGGGCGCCCACGGGCGGAGCTTATTCAGCACCACCTTATATGGGCGCCCCCATGGATCGTCATCAAGGGTCTGGAGGAGCTCCTTCCATGCCTGGGTCTTGGCCCGTTTGATGGCGACCTGCAGAGCAACCCGCGCCACGCGGTATGCTCCATACAGGTCATCAGCTGCCCTCACTCGCGCCACGCCGTCGCCTGTACGTTGACGACGGCGCGCGCGGGTGTACTGGCGTCGGGCGCGGACAGTCGCGACTCGCAACTCCGCGATCGCGTCCGACCACCAGTACACCGCCCGGCGAGGAGAAGCCCGCCCGACCCGAGGCATCGCCGCGTCGCAAATACCCGCGACCAATGCTCCGAGCCGGGCGACCTCCTCCTCTATGCTCGGCAACTCGGCCGCTCCCTGCGGCCAAGTTGCAGCGAGGGCAGCTGCCATCAGGGCGTCCTTGTCCAGGCGCCGAAGCGCCCAGCGGCGTGGTGGGGTGCCACGCAGGCGGCCGTGTCGGGATGCACTCGCGGCGGCAGAGACCTCCATCCGGATGTACCGGTGATCGGAGAGTGTCTCTGCCCCCGCGACCACGTGCCAACCCGACACCATGCGCACGGCGTTGGGGGTCGCGAATCCAACATCCACGATGGACCCCCCATATCGCCGCACGCATGTGTGCTCCGACCCCCGGTTCAATACCCGGAGGTCGAGCCCCGCCGCCCAATCGCCCAGGATCCCGCCGCGAACGGAGGTCCTGGGGGATCCCCAAGCCACCGACTTGGCATTAAAATCCCCCAGGACCAGCACCGGCCGGGCCGCGTAGCGCTGCACGCATGCCGCGACCTCGGCCAAGTACAGCTCGAACGCAGCGTGACCGCTACGGGGCGAAATGTAGCACCCCACCACAGCGACTCCCCCCCAGTCCACGGCGACGAATCCCCGACCGCGCTCCAACAAGGAGAACGGTGGGGACCCGTCGCCCCCTCCCCATACCGTCGCCACCAAGCCGTCCGCGTCGCCCACCCAATGAGGGTGATCAGGGACGCGGTACGGCTCGGCGGCGACCGCCAGGCCAACCCCCCACTCCGCGAGGACTTGGGACATCAAGTCCTGTGCCGCGCGGCAGTGGTTGAGGTTGGCCTGGAGGAGGAGGCGGGGCGGCATTAATTAATGGCCGCGCCAGCCTCCTCCCGGCCGTCCGTCCCCGTAGCACCGTCCACCTCCATGGAGGACGATGCCACCGCCCTCGGCACCGGAGCCGGTGCAGCCCGCCTCTTCCTCTCCTTCCGGGAGGGGGGGGAGCACTTCTTGCTCCCCACCCTGTGATCGGCTGGCCTCCCCATGTCCGCACACAGCGGGCAGTGGGGGGCCGCCGAGCACTGGCTCGCACGGTGCTCTTTGGCACCGCAGCGGTAACACTGACCGCTGCGGTCCACCGGCGAGGTGCACCACTGCCTCACGTGCCCCAATTCGAGGCAGCGGTGACACTGGAGCGGGCGCGGCGCGAGGATTTCCACTCGCGCCGAAACCCACCCCACCAACACCCTCCCGGATTCCGCCACCTTACGGGCGGCGGAGAGGGGGCACCGGGCCCACACCGACCCGAGGCCGGAGGGCGACCTGCGGATCTCTCCGATCCGCAGGTCCTCCACAGGACAGTCCCCCGCCCTCGCAAGGGCACGGGACACATCCTGTGCGCTGACCGAGTCGTCTAGCCCACAAACGCGCATCTCTGTGCGCTTCGTGGGCCGGGCGACCCGGACACCTCGCTCGCCCAGCTGCTCCCGGAGCCTCTGGGCGAGACGATCCGCCTTCGCGCCGCTTTCTGCACCAGGGATCTCCAGCAAGAGACCCCCGGTCACGGCCCTCTTCGCCCTCACGGAGGCGATGCCCAGCTCTTCCAGGGAGATATTCTCCCTGGCGAGCCGCATCGCCTCCGCGAGGGTCAGGTCGCCCCCCTGCGCAACGGTCAGCGTCACCGCTGCCGTTTTTGGGGGACGACCCGGTCGTGCCTTCCCGACCTTCGCGGCCTTTACCTTGGCCGCCGGCGGCGGAGGCGGAGGCTGCGGTTGCGAGGCCTTCCTCGCCGCCCGCTTCGCCTTCCGCCCCACCACCTCACTCCACGCCACCCCCCCTTGGGAGGGTGCTGTGGAGGACGCGACCACCGCGACCACGGGTACACCACCCCCCTTGGGGGTCGCGACCCGGGGCCCTGGTGCCGCAACGCTGGGCGGAGCCTTCACTCCGCCCTTCTTTGCCTTCCCCGACTGTACCGGAACAGGTCGGGGAGGCACCGCCTTCCTGCTGACCGCTCTTCCGGCGAGGAGCTCCTCCCGGAAGGCGGCCAGCTTGCCATCAATCATGTCCCCAATTCTCCTCAGAAGATCGTCTTCTGAGGAGGACGGGGACAGGATCATACTTTCGCATTTTTCACATACCTGATGGCTAGATCCTGGGCTTTATCTGGATTGCGTCACGCAGTAATGTAGTACAACACTGAAACAGTCAATTAAACCTGGTTTCCATCAATATCTTAGAGGACAGCGCATGTTAGGTCTAGGTTAGGCCTGGGATTAGCCCTCATCAGACTCATACTTTCGCATACTTCACATACTTGTAGAAAAGATCCTGGGTTTTTTCTAGTTTGGATCACGTAGTAATGTGGTACCACACTGAAACAGTCCATTAAACCTGGTTTCGATCAATATTTTTGAGGATAACGCATGTTAGGTCTGGGTTAGGTCTAGGATTTGCCCGCATCAGGCTCATTCTTTCGCATATTTCTCATACTTGATGGCTAGATCCTGGGCTTTTTCTGGACTGGATCACGTAGTAATGTAGAACCGCACTGAAACAGTCAATTAACCCTGGTTTCGATCACTATTTTAGAGGATAACGCATGTTAGGTATGGGATAGTCCTGGGATTTGCCCTCATCAGACTCATAGTTTTGCACACTTCACATACTCGCTGAACAAATCCTCGTTTTTTTTCTGGTTCGGATCACGTAGTAATGCGGTGCCACACTGACACAGTCGATTAAACCTGGTTTCGATCAATATTATTGAGGATAACGCATGTTAGGACTAGGTTAGGCCTGGGATTAGCCCTCATCAGACTCATACTTTCGCATTCTTCACATACTTGTTGAACAGATCCTGGGTTTTTACTGGTTTGGCTCACGTAGTGATGTGGTGCCACACTGAAACAGTCCATTAAACCTGGCTTCCATCACTATTTTAGAGGACAACTCAAGTTAGGTCTGGGATAGGTCTGGGATTTGCCCTGGTCAGGATCATACTTTCGCATTTTTCACATACCTGATGGCTAGATCCTGGGCTTTATCTGGATTGCGTCACGCAGTAATGTAGTACAACACTGAAACAGTCAATTAAACCTGGTTTCCATCAATATCTTAGAGGACAGCGCATGTTAGGTCTAGGTTAGGCCTGGGATTTGCCCTCATCAGGGTCATACTTTCGCATATTTCTCATACTTGATGGCCAGATTCTGGGCCTTTTCTGGTTTGGATCACGTAGTAATGTGGTACCACACTGAAACAGTCCATTAAACCTGGTTTCGATCAATATTATTGAGGATAACGCATGTTTGGTCTGGGTGAGGTCTAGGATTTGCCCTCATCAGGCTCATACTTTCGCATATTTCTCATACTTCATGGCTAGATCCTGGGCTATTTCTGGATTGCATCACGTAGTAATGTAGTACCACACTGAAACAGTCAATTAAACCTGGTTTCCATCACTATTTTAGAGGACGACTCAAGTTAGGTCTGGGATAGGTCTGGGATTTGCCCTGGTCAGGATCATACTTTCGCATTTTTCACATACTTGTTGAACAGATCCTGGGTTTTTTCTGGTTTGGATCACGCAGTAATGTGGTACCACACTGAAACAGTCGATTAAACCTGGTTTCGATCAATATTTTAGAGGACAACTCAGGTTAGGTCTGGGATAGGTCTGGGATTTGCCCTCATCAGACTCATACTTACGCATACTTCACATACTTGATAAACAGATCCTGGGTTTTTTTCTGGTTTGGATCACGTAGTAATGTGGTACCACACTGAAACAGTTGATTAAACCTGGTTTCGATCATTATTTTTGAGGATAACGCATGTTAGGTCTGGGATAGGTCTGGGATTTGCCCTGGTCTGGATCATACTTTCGCATTTTTCACATACTTGTTGAACAGATCCTGGGTTTTTTCTGGTTTGGATCACGCAGTAGTGTGGTACCACACTGAAACATTCAATTAAACCTGCTCTTGATAAATATTTTAGAGGACAATGCATGTTATGTCGAGGTTAGGCCTGGGATTTGCCCTCATCAGGGTCATACTTTCGCATATTTCTCATACTTGATGGCCAGATTCTGGGCCTTTTCTGGTTTGGATCACGTAGTAATGTGGTACCGCACTGAAAAAGTCCATTAAACCTGGTTTCGATCAATATTTTTGAGGATAACGCATGTTAGGTCTGGGCTAGGTCTAGGATTTGCCCTCATCAGGCTCATACTTTCGCATATTTCTCATAATTCATGGCTAGATCCTGGGCTATTTCTGGATTGCATGACGTAGTAATGTAGTACCACACTGAAACAGTCAATTAAACCTGGTTTCCATCACTATTTTAGAGGACAACTCAGGTTAGGTCTGGGATAGGTCTGGGATTTGCCCTCGTCAGGATCATACTTTCGCATTTTTCACATACTTGTTGAACAGATCCTGGGTTTTTTCTGGTTTGGATCACGCAGCAGTGTGGTACCACACTGAAACATTCAATTAAACCTGGTCTTGATAAATATTTTAGAGGATAACGCATGTTAGGTCTAAGTTAGGCCTGGGATTTTCCCTCATCAGACTCATACATTCGCATTCTCACATACTTGTTGAACGTATCCTGGGTTTTTTCTGGTTTGGATCACGTAGTAATGTGGTACCACACTGAAACTGTCGATTAAACCTGCTTTCGATCAATACTTTTGGGAATAACTCATGTTAGGTCTAGGTTAGGTCTGGGATTTGCTCTTATCAGGCTCGTACTTTCGCAAACTTCTCATACTTGATGGCCAGATTCTGTGCTTTTTCTGGTTTGGATCACGTAGTAATGTGGTACCACACTGAAACAGTCGATTAAACCTGGTTTCGATCAATATCTTAGATGATAACGCTAGTTAGGTCTGGTATAGGTCTGGGATTTGCCCCCATCAGACTCATTCTTTCGCATATTTCTCATACTTGATGGCTAGATCCTGGGCTTTTTCTGGATTGCGTCACGCAGTAATGTAGTACAACACTGACACAGACAATTAAACCCGGTTTCCATCAATATTTTAGAGGACAACGCATGTTAGGTCTAGGTTAGGCCTGGGATTTGCCCTCATCAGGGTCATACTTTCGCATATTTCTCATACTTGTTGAACGTATCCTGGGTTTTTTCTGGTTTGGATCACGTAGTAATGTGGTACCACACTGAAACTGTCGATTAAACCTGCTTTCGATCAATACTTTTGAGAATAACTCATGTTAGGTCTAGGTTAGGTCTGGGATTTGCTCTGATCAGGGTCATACTTTCGCAGTTTTAACATACGTGTTGACCTGATCGAGGGTTTCTTCTGCTTTGGATCACGTAGTAATGTGGTACCACACTGAAACAGTCCATTAAACATGGTTTCGATCAATATTTTTGAGGATAACACATGTTAGGTCCAGGTTAGGTCTGGGATTTGCTCTCATCAGGCTCATTCTTTCGCATATTTCTCATACTTGATGGCTAGATACTGGGTTCTTCCTGGTTTGGATCACGCACTAATGTGGTACCACACTGAAACAGTCCACTCAACCTGGTTTCGATCAATATTTTAGAGGATAACGCATGTTATGACTAGGTTAGGCCTGGGATTAGCCCTCATCAGATTCATACTTTCGCATACTTCACATACTTGTTGAACAGATCCTGGGTTTTTTTCTGGTTTGGATCACGTAGTAATGTGGTACCACACTGAAACAGTCGATTAAACCTGGTTTCGATCTATATTTTTGAGGATAACGCATGTTAGGTCTAGGTTAGGCCTGGGATATGCCCTCATCAGTCTCATACTTTCGCATTCTTCACATAATTCTTGAACAGATCCCGGGTTTTTTCTGGTTTCGATCACGTACTAATGTGGTACCACACTGAAGCATACCAATAAACCTGGTTTCGATTTTTATTTTAGAGGATAACACATGTTAGGTCTAGGTTATGTCTGGGATTTGCCCTCATCAGGCTCATACTTTCGCATATTTCTCATACTTCATAGCTAGATCCTGGGCTTTTTCTGGACTGCATCACGTAGTAATGTAGTACCACACTGAAACAGTCAATAAATCTTGGTTTCCATCAATATTTTAGAGAATAATTCATGTTAGGTCTAGTTTAGGTGTGGGATTTGCTCTCATCAGACTCATTCTTTCGCATATTTCTCATAGTTGATGGCTAGATCCTGGGCTATTTCTGGATTGCATCACGTAGTAATGTAGTACCACACTGAAACAGTCCATTAAACCTGGTTTCGATCAATATTTTTGAGGATAACGCATGTTAGGTCTGGGATAGGTCTGGGATTTGCCCTGGTCAGGATCATACTTTCGCATTTTTCACATACTTGATGGCTAGATCCTGGGCTTTTTCTGGATTTCGTCACGCAGTAGTGTAGTACAACACTGAAACAGTCAATTAAGCCTGGTTTCCATCAATATTTTAGAGGACAACTCAAGTTAGGTCTGGGATAGGTCTGGGATTTGCCCTGGTCTGGATCATACTTTCGCATTTTTCACATACTTTTTGAACAGATCCTGGGTTTTTTCTGGTTTGGATCACGCAGTAGTGTGGTACCACACTGAAACATTCAATTAAACCTGCTCTTGATAAATATTTTAGAGGATAACCCATGTTAGGTCTAGGTTAGTCCTGGGATTTGCCCTCATCAGGGTCATACTTTCGCATATTTCTCATACTTGATGGCCAGATTCTGGGCCTTTTCTGGTTTGGATCACGTACTATTGTGGTACCACACTGAAACAGTCCATTAAACCTGGTTTCGATCAATATTTTTGAGGATAACGCATGTTAGGTCTGGGTTAGGTCTGGGATTTGCCATCATCAGGCTCATACTTTCGCATTCTTCACATACTTGTTGAACGGATCCTGGGTATTTTTCTGGTTTGCATCACGTAGTGATGTGGTACCACACTGAAACAGTCCATAAAACCTGGTTTCGATCAATATTTTAGAGGATAACGCATGTTAGGTCTAAGTTAGGCCTGGGATTTTCCCTCATCAGACTCATACTATCGCTTTCTTCACATACTTGTTGAACGTATCCTGGGTTTTTTCTGGTTTGGATCACGTAGTAATGTGGTGCCACACTGAAACTGTCGATTAAACCTGCTTTCGATCAATACTTTTGAGAATAACTCATGTTAGGTCTAGGTTAGGTCTGGGATTTGCTCTTATCAGGCTCGTACTTTCGCAAATTTCTCATACTTGATGGCCAGATTCTGTGCTTTTTCTGGTTTGGATCACGTAGTAATGTGGTACCACACTGAGTCATTCGATTAAACCTGGTTTCGATCAATATCTTAGATGACAACGCTAGTTAGGTCTGGTATAGGTCTGGGATTTGCCCTCATCAGGGTCATATTTTCGCGTTCTTCACATACTTGTTGAATAGATCCTGGGTATTTTTCTGGTTTGGATCAGGTAGTAATGTGGTACCACACTGAAACAGTCGATTAAACCTGGTTTCGATCAATGTTTTAGAGGATAACTCATGTTCGGTCTAGGTTAGGTCTGGGATTTGCTCTTATCAGGGTCATACTTTCGCATTTTTCACATACTTGTTGAACAGATCCTGGGTTTTTTCTGGTTTGGATCACGCAGTAATGTGGTACCACACTGAAACTGTCCACTAAACCAGGTTTCGATCAATATTTTAGAGGATAACGTATGTTATGTCTAGGTTAGGCCTGGGATTTGCCCTCATCAGACTCATACTTACGCATACTTCACATACTTGATAAACAGATCCTGGGTTTTTTTCTGGTTTGGATCACGTAGTAATGTGGTACCACACTGAAACAGTTGATTAAACCTGGTTTCGATCATTATTTTTGAGGATAACGCATGTTAGGTCTGGGATAGGTCTGGGATTTTCCGTCATCAGGGTCATACTTTCGCAGTTTTGACATGCATGTTGACCTGATCGAGGGATTTTCTGCTTTGGATCACGTAGTAAAGTGGAACCACACTAAAACGGTCAATTAGACCTGGTTTCGATCAATATTTTAGAGGATAACGCATGTTAGGTCTAGGTTAGGCCTGAGATTTTCACCCATCAGACACATACTTTCGCATTTTTCACATACTTCTTGAACGGATCCTGGGTTTTTTCTGGTGTGGATCACGTAGTAATGTGGTACCACACTGAAACAATCAATTAAACCTGGTCTTGATAAATATTTTAGAGGATAACGCATGTTAGGTCTGGGTTATGTCTAGGATTTGCCCTCATCAGGCTCATACTTTCGCATATTTTTCATACTTCATGGCTAGATCCTGGGCTATTTCTTGTTTGGATCACGTAGTAATGTGGTACCACACTGAAACATTCAATTAAACCTGGTCATGATAAATATTTTAGTGGATAACGCATGTTAGGTCTGGGTTAGGTCTAGGATTTGCCCTCATCAGGCTCATACTTTTGCGTTTCTCACATACTTGTTGAACAGATCACGGTTTTTTTTGGTTTGGATCACGTAGTAATGTGTTACCACACTGAAACAATCCATTAAACCTGGTTTCGATGAATATTTTAGAGGATAACGCATGTTAGGTCTAGGTTAGGCCTGGGATTAGCCCTCATCAGATTCATACTTTCGCATACTTCACATACTTGTTGAACAGATCCTGGGTTTTTTTCTGGTTTGGATCACGTAGTAATGTGGTACCACACTGAAACAGTCGACTAAACCTGGTATCGATCAATGTTTTAGAGGATAACTCATGTTCGGTCTAGGTTAGGTCTGGGATTTGCTCTTATCAGGGTCATACTTTCGCAGTTTTAACATACGTGTTGACCTGATCGAGGGTTTCTTCTGCTTTGGATCACGTAGTAATGTGGTACCACACTGAAACAGTCCATTAAACATGGTTTCGATCAATATTTTTGAGGATAACACATGTTAGGTCCAGGTTAGGTCTGGGATTTGCTCTCATCAGGCTCATTCTTTCGCATATTTCTCATACTTGATGGCTAGATACTGGGTTCTTCCCGGTTTGGATCACGCAGTAATGTGGTACCACACTGAAACAGTCCACTCAACCTGGTTTCGATCAATATTTTAGAGGATAACGCATGTTATGACTAGGTTAGGCCTGGGATTAGCCCTCATCAGATTCATACTTTCGCATACTTCACATACTTGTTGAACAGATCCTGGGTTTTTTTCTGGTTTGGATCACGTAGTAATGTGGTACCACACTGAAACAGTCGATTAAACCTGGTTTCGATCTATATTTTTGAGGATAACGCATGTTAGGTCTAGGTTAGGCCTGGGATATGCCCTCATCAGTCTCATACTTTCGCATTCTTCACATAATTCTTGAACAGATCCCGGGTTTTTTCTGGTTTCGATCACGTACTAATGTGGTACCACACTGAAGCATACCAATAAACCTGGTTTCGATTTTTATTTTAGAGGATAACACATGTTAGGTCTAGGTTATGTCTGGGATTTGCCCTCATCAGGCTCATACTTTCGCATATTTCTCATACTTCATAGCTAGATCCTGGGCTTTTTCTGGATTGCATCACGTAGTAATGTAGTACCACACTGAAACAGTCAATAAATCTTGGTTTCCATCAATATTTTAGAGAATAATTCATGTTAGGTCTAGTTTAGGTGTGGGATTTGCTCTCATCAGACTCATTCTTTCGCATATTTCTCATAGTTGATGGCTAGATCCTGGGCTATTTCTGGATTGCATCACGTAGTAATGTAGTACCACACTGAAACAGTCAATTAAACCTGGTTTCGATCACTATTTTAGAGGACAACTCAAGTTAGGTCTGGGATAGGTCTGGGATTTGCCCTGGTCAGGATCATACTTTCGCATTTTTCACATACTTGATGGCTAGATCCTGGGCTTTTTCTGGATTTCGTCACGCAGTAGTGTAGTACAACACTGAAACAGTCAATTAAACCTGGTTTCCATCAATATTTTAGAGGACAACGCATGTTAGGTCTAGGTTAGGCCTGGGATTTGCCCTCATCAGGGTCATACTTTCGCATATTTCTCATACTTGATGGCCAGATTTTGGGCCTTTTCTGGTTTGGATCACGTACTAATGTGGTACCACACTGAAACAGTCCATTAAACCTGGTTTCGATCAATATTTTTGAGGATAACGCATGTTAGGTCTGGGATAGGTCTGGGATTTGCCCTGGTCAGGATCATACTTTCGCATTTTTCACATACTTGATGGCTAGATCCTGGGCTTTTTCTGGATTTCGTCACGCAGTAGTGTAGTACAACACTGAAACAGTCAATTAAACCTGGTTTCCATCAATATTTTAGAGGACAACTCAAGTTAGGTCTGGGATAGGTCTGGGATTTGCCCTGGTCTGGATCATACTTTCGCATTTTTCACATACTTGTTGAACAGATCCTGGGTTTTTTCTGGTTTGGATCACGCAGTAGTGTGGTACCACACTGAAACATTCAATTAAACCTGCTCTTGATAAATATTTTAGAGGATAACCCATGTTAGGTCTAGGTTAGTCCTGGGATTTGCCCTCATCAGAGTCATACTTTCGCATATTTCTCATACTTGATGGCCAGATTCTGGGCCTTTTCTGGTTTGGATCACGTACTATTGTGGTACCACACTGAAACAGTCCATTAAACCTGGTTTCGATCAATATTTTTGAGGATAACGCATGTTAGGTCTGGGTTAGGTCTGGGATTTGCCATCATCAGGCTCATACTTTCGCATTCTTCACATACTTGTTGAACGGATCCCGGGTATTTTTCTGGTTTGCATCACGTAGTGATGTGGTACCACACTGAAACAGTCCATAAAACCTGGTTTCGATCAATATTTTAGAGGATAACGCATGTTAGGTCTAAGTTAGGCCTGGGATTTTCCCTCATCAGACTCATACTATCGCTTTCTTCACATACTTGTTGAACGTATCCTGGGTTTTTTCTGGTTTGGATCACGTAGTAATGTGGTACCACACTGAATCATTCGATTAAACCTGGTTTCGATCAATATCTTAGATGACAACGCTAGTTAGGTCTGGTATAGGTCTGGGATTTGCCCTCATCAGGGTCATATTTTCGCGTTCTACACATACTTGTTGAACAGATCCTTGGTATTTTTCTGGTTTGGATCAGGTAGTAATGTGGTACCACACTGAAACAGTCGATTAAACCTGGTTTCGATAAATATTTTTGAGGATAACGCATGTTAGGTCTAGGTTAGGCCTGGGATTTACCCTCATCAGGGACATATTTCCGCGATCTTCACATAATTGTTAACAGATCCTGGGTATTTTTCTGGTTTGGATCACGTAGTAATGTGGCACCACACAGAAATAGTCGATTAAACCTGGTTTCGATCAATATTTTAGAGGATAACTCATGTTAGGTCTAGGATAGGCCTGGGATTTGCCCTCATCACGCTCATCGTTTCGCGTTTTTCACATACTTGTTGCACAGATCCTGGGTTTTTTCTGGTTTGGATCACGTAGAAATGTGGTACCACACTGAAACATTCAACTAAACCTGGTACTGATAAATATTTTTGAGGGCAACGCATGTTAGGTCTAGGTTAGGCCTGGGATTTTCCCTCATCAGACACATACTTTCGCATTCTTCACATACTTGTTGAACGGATCCTGGGTATTTTTCTGGTTTGGATCACGTAGTGATGTGGTACCACACTGAAACAGTCCATTAGACCTGGTTTCGATCAATATTTTAGAGGATAACGCATGTTAGGTCTAAGTTAGGCCTGGGATTTTCCCTCATCAGATACATACTTTCGCATTCTTCGCATACTTGTTGAACGTATCCTGGGTTTTTTCTGGCTTGGATCACGTAGTAATGTGGTACCACACTGAAACTGTCGATTAAACCTGCTTTCGATCAATATATTTGAGAATAACTCATGTTAGGTCTAGGTTAGGTCAGGGATTTGCTCCCATCAGGCTCATTCTTTCACATATTTCTCATACTTGATGGCTAGATCCTAGGCTTTTTCTGGATTGCATCACGTAGTAATGTAGTACCTCACTGAAACAGTCAATAAATCTTGGTTTCCATCAATATTTTAGAGAATAATTCATGTTAGGTCTAGTTTAGGTGTGGGATTTGCTCTCATCAGACTCATTCTTTCGCATGTTTCTCATACTTGATGGCTAGATCCTGGGCTTTTTCTGGATTGCGTCACGCAGTAATGTAGTACAACACTGAAACAGTCAATTCAACCTGGTTACCATCAATATTTTAGAGGACAACGCATGTTACGTCGAGGTTAGGCCTGGCATTTGCCCTCATCAGGGTCTTACTTTCGCATATTTCTCATACTTGATGGCCAGATTCTGGGCCTTTTCTGGTTTGGATCACGTAGTAATGTGGTACCGCACTGAAAAAGTCCATTAAACCTGGTTTCGATCAATATTTTTGAGGATAACGCATGTTAGGTCTGGGTGAGGTCTAGGATTTGCCCTCATCAGGCTCATACTTTCGCATATTTCTCATAATTCATGGCTAGATCCTGGGCTATTTCTGGATTGCATCACGTAGTAATGTAGTACCACACTGAAACAGTCAATTAAACCTGGTTTCCATCACTATTTTAGAGGACAACTCAAGTTAGGTCTGGGATAGTCTCATCAGGGTCATGCTTTCGCATATTTCTCATACTTGATGACCAGATTCTGGGCCTTTTCTGGTTTGGATCGCGTAGTAATGTGGTACCACACTGAAACAGTCCATTAAACCTGGTTTCGATCAATATTTTTGAGGATAACGCATGTTAGGTCTGGGCTAGGTCTAGGATTTGCCCTCATCAGGCTCATACTTTCGCATATTTCTCATAATTCATGGCTAGATCCTGGGCTATTTCTGGTTTGGATCACGTAGTGATGTGGTACCACACTGAAACAGTCCATTAAACCTGGTTTCGATCAATATTTTAGAGGATAACGCATGTTATGTCTAGGTTAGGCCTGTGATTTGCCCTCATCAGACACATACTTTCGCATTCTCCACATACTTGTTGAACAGATCCTGGGTTTTTTCTGGTTTGGATCACGCAGTAGTGTGGTAACACACTGAAACATTCAATTAAACCTGGTCTTGATAATTATTTTAGGGGATGAGGCATGTTAGGTCTAAGTTAGGCCTGGGATTTGCCCTCATCAGACTCGTACTTTCGCATTCTTCACATACTTGTTGAACGTATCCTGGGTTTTTCTGGTTTGGATTACGTAGTAATGTGGTACCACACTGAAACTGTCGATTAAACCTGCTTTCGATCAATACTTTTGAGAATAACTCATGTTAGGTCTAGGTTAGGTCTGGGATTTGCTCTTATCAGGCTCGTACTTTCGCAAATTTCTCATACTTGATGGCCAGATTCTGTGCTTTTTCTGGTTTGGATCACGTAGTAATGTGGTACCACACTGAAACAGTCGATTAAACCTGGTTTCGATCAATATCTTAGATGATAACGCTAGTTAGGTCTGGTATAGGTCTGGGATTTGCCCTCATCAGACTCATTCTTTCGCATATTTCTCATACTTGATGGCTAGATCCTGGGCTTTTTCTGGTTTGGATCACGCAGTAATGTGGTACCACACTGAAACTGTCCACTAAACCAGGTTTCGATCAATATTTTAGAGGATAACGTATGTTATGTCTAGGTTAGGCCTGGGATTTGCCCTCATCAGACTCATACTTACGCATACTTCACATACTTGATAAACAGATCCTGGGTTTTTTTCTGGTTTGGATCACGTAGTAATGTGGTACCACACTGAAACAGTTGATTAAACCTGGTTTCGATCATTATTTTTGAGGATAACGCATGTTAGGTCTGGGATAGGTCTGGGATTTTCCGTCATCAGGGTCATACTTTCGCAGTTTTGACATGCATGTTGACCTGATCGAGGGATTTTCTGCTTTGGATCACGTAGTAAAGTGGAACCACACTAAAACGGTCAATTAGACCTGGTTTCGATCAATATTTTAGAGGATAACGCATGTTAGGTCTAGGTTAGGCCTGAGATTTTCACCCATCAGACACATACTTTCGCATTTTTCACATACTTCTTGAACGGATCCTGGGTTTTTTCTGGTGTGGATCACGTAGTAATGTGGTACCACACTGAAACAATCAATTAAACCTGGTCTTGATAAATATTTTAGAGGATAACGCATGTTAGGTCTGGGTTATGTCTAGGATTTGCCCTCATCAGGCTCATACTTTCGCATATTTTTCATACTTCATGGCTAGATCCTGGGCTATTTCTTGTTTGGATCACGTAGTAATGTGGTACCACACTGAAACATTCAATTAAACCTGGTCATGATAAATATTTTAGTGGATAACGCATGTTAGGTCTGGGTTAGGTCTAGGATTTGCCCTCATCAGGCTCATACTTTTGCGTTTCTCACATACTTGTTGAACAGATCACGGTTTTTTTTGGTTTGGATCACGTAGTAATGTGTTACCACACTGAAACAATCCATTAAACCTGGTTTCGATGAATATTTTAGAGGATAACGCATGTTAGGTCTAGGTTAGGCCTGGGATTAGCCCTCATCAGATTCATACTTTCGCATACTTCACATACTTGTTGAACAGATCCTGGGTTTTTTTCTGGTTTGGATCACGTAGTAATGTGGTACCACACTGAAACAGTCGACTAAACCTGGTATCGATCAATGTTTTAGAGGATAACTCATGTTCGGTCTAGGTTAGGTCTGGGATTTGCTCTTATCAGGGTCATACTTTCGCAGTTTTAACATACGTGTTGACCTGATCGAGGGTTTCTTCTGCTTTGGATCACGTAGTAATGTGGTACCACACTGAAACAGTCCATTAAACATGGTTTCGATCAATATTTTTGAGGATAACACATGTTAGGTCCAGGTTAGGTCTGGGATTTGCTCTCATCAGGCTCATTCTTTCGCATATTTCTCATACTTGATGGCTAGATACTGGGTTCTTCCCGGTTTGGATCACGCAGTAATGTGGTACCACACTGAAACAGTCCACTCAACCTGGTTTCGATCAATATTTTAGAGGATAACGCATGTTATGACTAGGTTAGGCCTGGGATTAGCCCTCATCAGATTCATACTTTCGCATACTTCACATACTTGTTGAACAGATCCTGGGTTTTTTTCTGGTTTGGATCACGTAGTAATGTGGTACCACACTGAAACAGTCGATTAAACCTGGTTTCGATCTATATTTTTGAGGATAACGCATGTTAGGTCTAGGTTAGGCCTGGGATATGCCCTCATCAGTCTCATACTTTCGCATTCTTCACATAATTCTTGAACAGATCCCGGGTTTTTTCTGGTTTCGATCACGTACTAATGTGGTACCACACTGAAGCATACCAATAAACCTGGTTTCGATTTTTATTTTAGAGGATAACACATGTTAGGTCTAGGTTATGTCTGGGATTTGCCCTCATCAGGCTCATACTTTCGCATATTTCTCATACTTCATAGCTAGATCCTGGGCTTTTTCTGGATTGCATCACGTAGTAATGTAGTACCACACTGAAACAGTCAATAAATCTTGGTTTCCATCAATATTTTAGAGAATAATTCATGTTAGGTCTAGTTTAGGTGTGGGATTTGCTCTCATCAGACTCATTCTTTCGCATATTTCTCATAGTTGATGGCTAGATCCTGGGCTATTTCTGGATTGCATCACGTAGTAATGTAGTACCACACTGAAACAGTCAATTAAACCTGGTTTCGATCACTATTTTACAGGACAACTCAAGTTAGGTCTGGGATAGGTCTGGGATTTGCCCTGGTCAGGATCATACTTTCGCATTTTTCACATACTTGATGGCTAGATCCTGGGCTTTTTCTGGATTTCGTCACGCAGTAGTGTAGTACAACACTGAAACAGTCAATTAAACCTGGTTTCCATCAATATTTTAGAGGACAACGCATGTTAGGTCTAGGTTAGGCCTGGGATTTGCCCTCATCAGGGTCATACTTTCGCATATTTCTCATACTTGATGGCCAGATTTTGGGCCTTTTCTGGTTTGGATCACGTACTAATGTGGTACCACACTGAAACAGTCCATTAAACCTGGTTTCGATCAATATTTTTGAGGATAACGCATGTTAGGTCTGGGATAGGTCTGGGATTTGCCCTGGTCAGGATCATACTTTCGCATTTTTCACATACTTGATGGCTAGATCCTGGGCTTTTTCTGGATTTCGTCACGCAGTAGTGTAGTACAACACTGAAACAGTCAATTAAACCTGGTTTCCATCAATATTTTAGAGGACAACTCAAGTTAGGTCTGGGATAGGTCTGGGATTTGCCCTGGTCTGGATCATACTTTCGCATTTTTCACATACTTGTTGAACAGATCCTGGGTTTTTTCTGGTTTGGATCACGCAGTAGTGTGGTACCACACTGAAACATTCAATTAAACCTGCTCTTGATAAATATTTTAGAGGATAACCCATGTTAGGTCTAGGTTAGTCCTGGGATTTGCCCTCATCAGAGTCATACTTTCGCATATTTTTCATACTTGATGGCCAGATTCTGGGCCTTTTCTGGTTTGGATCACGTACTATTGTGGTACCACACTGAAACAGTCCATTAAACCTGGTTTCGATCAATATTTTTGAGGATAACGCATGTTAGGTCTGGGTTAGGTCTGGGATTTGCCATCATCAGGCTCATACTTTCGCATTCTTCACATACTTGTTGAACGGATCCCGGGTATTTTTCTGGTTTGCATCACGTAGTGATGTGGTACCACACTGAAACAGTCCATAAAACCTGGTTTCGATCAATATTTTAGAGGATAACGCATGTTAGGTCTAAGTTAGGCCTGGGATTTTCCCTCATCAGACTCATACTATCGCTTTCTTCACATACTTGTTGAACGTATCCTGGGTTTTTTCTGGTTTGGATCACGTAGTAATGTGGTACCACACTGAATCATTCGATTAAACCTGGTTTCGATCAATATCTTAGATGACAACGCTAGTTAGGTCTGGTATAGGTCTGGGATTTGCCCTCATCAGGGTCATATTTTCGCGTTCTACACATACTTGTTGAACAGATCCTTGGTATTTTTCTGGTTTGGATCAGGTAGTAATGTGGTACCACACTGAAACAGTCGATTAAACCTGGTTTCGATAAATATTTTTGAGGATAACGCATGTTAGGTCTAGGTTAGGCCTGGGATTTACCCTCATCAGGGACATATTTCCGCGATCTTCACATAATTGTTAACAGATCCTGGGTATTTTTCTGGTTTGGATCACGTAGTAATGTGGCACCACACAGAAATAGTCGATTAAACCTGGTTTCGATCAATATTTTAGAGGATAACTCATGTTAGGTCTAGGATAGGCCTGGGATTTGCCCTCATCACGCTCATCGTTTCGCGTTTTTCACATACTTGTTGCACAGATCCTGGGTTTTTTCTGGTTTGGATCACGTAGAAATGTGGTACCACACTGAAACATTCAACTAAACCTGGTACTGATAAATATTTTTGAGGGCAACGCATGTTAGGTCTAGGTTAGGCCTGGGATTTTCCCTCATCAGACACATACTTTCGCATTCTTCACATACTTGTTGAACGGATCCTGGGTATTTTTCTGGTTTGGATCACGTAGTGATGTGGTACCACACTGAAACAGTCCATTAGACCTGGTTTCGATCAATATTTTAGAGGATAACGCATGTTAGGTCTAAGTTAGGCCTGGGATTTTCCCTCATCAGATACATACTTTCGCATTCTTCGCATACTTGTTGAACGTATCCTGGGTTTTTTCTGGCTTGGATCACGTAGTAATGTGGTACCACACTGAAACTGTCGATTAAACCTGCTTTCGATCAATATATTTGAGAATAACTCATGTTAGGTCTAGGTTAGGTCAGGGATTTGCTCCCATCAGGCTCATTCTTTCACATATTTCTCATACTTGATGGCTAGATCCTAGGCTTTTTCTGGATTGCATCACGTAGTAATGTAGTACCTCACTGAAACAGTCAATAAATCTTGGTTTCCATCAATATTTTAGAGAATAATTCATGTTAGGTCTAGTTTAGGTGTGGGATTTGCTCTCATCAGACTCATTCTTTCGCATGTTTCTCATACTTGATGGCTAGATCCTGGGCTTTTTCTGGATTGCGTCACGCAGTAATGTAGTACAACACTGAAACAGTCAATTCAACCTGGTTACCATCAATATTTTAGAGGACAACGCATGTTACGTCGAGGTTAGGCCTGGCATTTGCCCTCATCAGGGTCTTACTTTCGCATATTTCTCATACTTGATGGCCAGATTCTGGGCCTTTTCTGGTTTGGATCACGTAGTAATGTGGTACCGCACTGAAAAAGTCCATTAAACCTGGTTTCGATCAATATTTTTGAGGATAACGCATGTTAGGTCTGGGTGAGGTCTAGGATTTGCCCTCATCAGGCTCATACTTTCGCATATTTCTCATAATTCATGGCTAGATCCTGGGCTATTTCTGGATTGCATCACGTAGTAATGTAGTACCACACTGAAACAGTCAATTAAACCTGGTTTCCATCACTATTTTAGAGGACAACTCAAGTTAGGTCTGGGATAGTCTCATCAGGGTCATGCTTTCGCATATTTCTCATACTTGATGACCAGATTCTGGGCCTTTTCTGGTTTGGATCGCGTAGTAATGTGGTACCACACTGAAACAGTCCATTAAACCTGGTTTCGATCAATATTTTTGAGGATAACGCATGTTAGGTCTGGGCTAGGTCTAGGATTTGCCCTCATCAGGCTCATACTTTCGCATATTTCTCATAATTCATGGCTAGATCCTGGGCTATTTCTGGTTTGGATCACGTAGTGATGTGGTACCACACTGAAACAGTCCATTAAACCTGGTTTCGATCAATATTTTAGAGGATAACGCATGTTATGTCTAGGTTAGGCCTGTGATTTGCCCTCATCAGACACATACTTTCGCATTCTCCACATACTTGTTGAACAGATCCTGGGTTTTTTCTGGTTTGGATCACGCAGTAGTGTGGTAACACACTGAAACATTCAATTAAACCTGGTCTTGATAATTATTTTAGGGGATGAGGCATGTTAGGTCTAAGTTAGGCCTGGGATTTGCCCTCATCAGACTCGTACTTTCGCATTCTTCACATACTTGTTGAACGTATCCTGGGTTTTTCTGGTTTGGATTACGTAGTAATGTGGTACCACACTGAAACTGTCGATTAAACCTGCTTTCGATCAATACTTTTGAGAATAACTCATGTTAGGTCTAGGTTAGGTCTGGGATTTGCTCTTATCAGGCTCGTACTTTCGCAAATTTCTCATACTTGATGGCCAGATTCTGTGCTTTTTCTGGTTTGGATCACGTAGTAATGTGGTACCACACTGAAACAGTCGATTAAACCTGGTTTCGATCAATATCTTAGATGATAACGCTAGTTAGGTCTGGTATAGGTCTGGGATTTGCCCTCATCAGACTCATTCTTTCGCATATTTCTCATACTTGATGGCTAGATCCTGGGCTTTTTCTGGATTGCGTCACGCAGTAATGTAGTACAACACTGACACAGACAATTAAACCCGGTTGCCATCAATATTTTAGAGGACAACGCATGTTAGGTCTAGGTTAGGCCTGGGATTTGCCCTCATCAGGGTCATACTTTCGCATATTTCTCATACTTGATGCCAGATTCTGGGCCTTGTCTGATTTGGATCACGTAGTAATGTGGAACCACACTGAGACAGTCCATTAAGCCTGGTTTCGATCAATATTTTTGAGGATAACGCATGTTAGGTCTGGGTGAGGTCTAGGATTTGCCCTCATCGGGCTCATGCTTTCGCATATTTCTCATAATTCATGGCTAGATCCTGGGCTATTTCTGGATTGCATCACGTACTAATGTAGTACCACACTGAAACAGTCAATTAAACCTGGTTTCCATCACTATTTTGGAGGACAACTCAAGTTAGGTCTGGGATAGTCTCATCAGGGTGATGCTTTCGCATATTTCTCATACTTGATGGCCAGATTCTGGGCCTTTTCTGGTTTGGATCCCATAGTAATGTGGTACCACACTGACACAGTCCATTAAACCTGGTTTCGATCAATATTTTTGAGGATAACGCAAGTTATGTCTAGGTTAGGCCTGTGATTTGCCCTCATCAGACACATACGTTCGCATTCTTCACATACTTGTTGAACGTATCCTGGATTTTTTCTGGTTTGGATCACGTAGTGATGTGGTACCACACTGAAACAGTCGATTAAACCTGGTTTCGATCAATATTTGTGTGAATTACTCATGTTAGGTCTAGGTAAGGTCTGGGATTTGCTCTCATCAGGCTCGTACTTTCGCAAATTTATCATACTTGATGGCCTGATTCTGTGCTTTTTCTGGTTTGGATCCCGTAGTAATGTGGTACCACACTGAAACAGTCCATTAAACCTGGTTTCGATCAATATTTTTGAGGATAACGCAAGTTATGTCTAGGTTAGGCCTGTGATTTGCCCTCATCAGACACATACGTTCGCATTCTTCACATACTTGTTGAACGGATCCTGGGTATTTTTCTGGTTTGGATCACGTAGTGATGTGGTACACACTGAAACAGTCCATTAAACCTGGTTTCGATCAATATTTTAGAGGATAACGCATGTTATGTCTAGGTTAGGCCTGTGATTTGCCCTCATCAGACACATACTTTCGCATTCTCCACATACTTGTTGAACAGATACTGGGTTTTTTCAGGTTTGGATCACGTAGTAATGTGGTACCACACTGAAACATTCAATTAAACCTGGTTTTGATAAATATTTTAGAGGATAACGCATGTTAGGTCTGGGTTAGGTCTAGGATTTGCCCACATCAGGCTCATACTTGCGCATATTTCTCATACTTGATGGCTAGACCCAGGGCTTATTCTGGATTGGATCACGTAGTAATGTGGTACCACACTGAAACAGTCAATTAAACCTGGTTTCGATCAATATTTTTGAGGATAACGCAAGTTATGTCTAGGTTAGGCCTGTGATTTGCCCTCATCAGACACATACGTTCGCATTCTTCACATACTTGTTGAACGTATCCTGGGTTTTTTCTGGTTTGGATCACGTAGTGATGTGGTACCACACTGAAACAGTCGATTAAACCTGGTTTCGATCAATATTTTTGAGAATTACTCATGTTAGGTCTAGGTAAGGTCTGGGATTTGCTCTCATCAGGCTCGTACTTTCGCATTCTTCACATACTTGCTGTACAGATCCTGGGTTTTTTTCTGGTTTGGATCACGTAGTAATGTGGTACCACACCGAAACAGTCGATTAAACCTGGTCTTGATAAATATTCTTGAGGGTAACGCATGTTACGTCTAGGTTAGGTCTGGGATTTTCCTTCATCAGACTCATACTTTCGCATTCTTCACATACTTGTTGAACGGATCCTGGGCATTTTCTGGTTTGGATCACGTTGTAATGTGGTACCACACTGAAATAGTCGATTAAACCTGGTTTCTATCAATATTTTTGAGGGCAACGCATGTTAGGTCTAGGTTAGGCCTGGGATTTTCCCTCATCAGACACATACTTTCGCATTCTTCAGATACTTGTTGAACGGATCCTGGGTATTTTTCTGGTTTGGATCACGCAGTGATGTGGTACCACACTGAAACAGTCCATTAAACCAGGTTTCGATCAATATTTTAGAGGATAACGCATGTTAGGTCTAAGTTAGGCCTGGGATTTTCCCTCATCAGACACATACTTTCGCATTCTTCGCATACTTGTTGAACGTATCCTGGGTTTTTTCTGGTTTGGATCACGTAGTAATGTGGTACCACACTGAAACTGTCGATTAAACCTGCTTTCGATCAATATATTTGAGAATAACTCATGTTAGGTCTAGGTAAGGTCTGGGATTTGCTCTCATCAGGCTCATTCTTTCGCATATTTCTCATACTTGATGGCTAGATCCTAGGCTTTTTCTGGATTGCATCACGTAGTAATGTAGTACCACACTGAAACAGTCAATAAATCTTGGTTTCCATCAATATTTTAGCGAAAAATTCATGTTAGGTGTAGTTTAGGTGTGGGATTTGCTCTCATCAGACTCATTCTTTCGCATGTTTCTCATACTTGATGGCTAGATCCTGTGCTTTTTCTGGATTGCGTCACGCAGTAATGGAGTACAACACTGAAACAGTCAATTCAACCTGGTTACCATCAATATTTTAGAGGACGACGCATGTTACGTCGAGGTTAGGCCTGGGATTTGCCCTCATCAGGGTCATACTTTCGTATATTTTTCATACTTGATGGCCAGATTCTGGGCCTTTTCTGGTTTGGATCACGTAATAATGTGGTACCGCACTGAAAAAGTCCATTAAACCTGGTTTCGATCAATATTTTTGAGGATAACGCATGTTAGGTCTGGGTGAGGTCTAGGATTTGCCCTCATCAGGCTCATACTTTCGCATATTTCTCATAATTCATGGCTAGATCCTGGGCTATTTCTGGATTGCATCACGTAGTAATGTAGTACCACACTGAAACAGTCAATTAAACCTGGTTTCCATTACTATTTTAGAGGACAACTCAAGTTAGGTCTGGGATAGTCTCATCAGGGTCATGCTTTCGCATATTTCTCATACTTGATGGCCAGATTCTGGGCCTTTTCTGGTTTGGATCACGTAGTAATGTGGTACCACACTGAAACAGTCGATTAAACCTGGTTTCGATCAATATTTTTGAGGATAACGCATGTTATGTCTAGGTTAGGCCTGTGATTTGCCCTCATCAGACACATACTGTCGCATTCTCCACATACTTGTTGAACAGATCCTGGGTTTTTTCAGGTTTGGATCACGTAGTAATGTGGTACCACACTGAAACATTCAATTAAACCTGGTCTTGATAAATATTTTAGAGGATAACGCATGTTAGGTCTGGGTTAGGTCTAGGATTTGCCCTCATCAGGCTCGTACTTTCGCAAATTTCTCATACTTGATGGCCAGATTCTGTGCTTTTTCTGGTTTGGATCACGTAGTAATGTGGTACCATACTGAAACAGTCGATTAAACCTGGTTTCGATCAATATCTTAGATGATAACGCTAGTTAGGTCTGGTTATCGGTCTGGGATTTGCCCTCATCAGACTCATTCTTTCGCATATTTCTCATACTTGATGGCCAGAATCTGGGCCTTTTCTGATTTGGATCACGTAGTAATGTGGTACCACACTGAGACAGTCCATTAAGCCTGGTTTCGATCAATATTTTTGAGGATAACGAATGTTAGGTCTGGGTTAGGTCTAGGATTTGCCCTCATCAGGCTCATACTTTCGCATATTTCTCATACTTGATGGCCTGATTCTGTGCTTTTTCTGGTTTGGATCCCGTAGTAATGTGGTACCACACTGAAACAGTCCATTAAACCTGGTTTCGATCAATATTTTTGAGAATTACTCATGTTAGGTCTAGGTAAGGTCTGGGATTTGCTCTCATCAGGCTCGTACTTTCGTAAATTTCTCATACTTGATGGCCAGATTCTGTGCTTTTTCTGGTTTGGATCACGTAGTAATGTGGTACCATACTGAAACAGTCAATTAAACCTGGTTTCCATCACTATTTTAGAGGACAACTCAAGTTAGGTCTGGGATAGTCTCATCAGGGTCATGCTTTCGCATATTTCTCATACTTGATGGCCAGATTCAGGGCCTTTTCTGGTTTGGATCACGTAGTAATGTGGTACCGCACTGAAAAAGTCCATTAAACCTGGTTTCGATCAATATTTTTGAGGATAACGCATGTTAGGTCTGGGTTAGGTCTAGGATTTGCCCTCATCAGGCTCATACTTTCGCATATTTCTCATACTTGATGGCCTGATTCTGTGCTTTTTCTGGTTTGGATCCCGTAGTAATGTGGTACCACACTGAAACAGTCCATTAAACCTGGTTTCGATCAATATTTTTGAGGATAACGCATGTTATGTCTAGGTTAGGCCTGTGATTTGCCCTCATCAGACACATACGTTCGCATTCTTCACATACTTGTTGAACGTATCCTGGGTTTTTTTCTGGTTTGGATCACGTAGTGATATGGTACCACACTGAAACAGTCGATTAAACCTGGTTTCGATCAATATTTTTGAGAATTACTCATGTTAGGTCTAGGTAAGGTCTGGGATTTGCTCTCATCAGGCTCGTACTTTCGTAAATTTCTCATACTTGATGGCCTGATTCTGTGCTTTTTCTGGTTTGGATCCCGTAGTAATGTGGTACCACACTGAAACACTCCATTAAACCTGGTTTCGATCAATATTTTTGAGGATAACGCAAGTTATGTCTAGGTTAGGCCTGTGATTTGCCCTCATCAGACACATACGTTCGCATTCTTCACATACTTGTTGAACGGATCCTGGGTTTTTTCTGGTTTGGATCACGTAGTAATGTGGTATCACACTGAAACAGTCCATTAAACCTGGTTTCTATCAATATTTTAGAGAATAACTCATGTTAGGTCTAGGTTAGGTCTGGGATTTTCCTTCATCAGACTCATACTTTCGCATTCTTCACATACTTGTTGAACGGATCCGGGGCATTTTCTGGTTTGGATCACGTAGTAATGTGGTACCACACTGAAATAGTCGATTAAACCTGGTTTCTATCCATATTTTTGAGGGCAACGCATGTTAGGTCTAGGTTAGGCCTGGGATTTTCCGTCATCAGACACATACTTTCGCATTCTTCACATACTTGTTGAACGGATCCTGGGTATTTTTCTGGTTTGGATCACGCAGTGATGTGGTACCACACTGAAACTGTCGATTAAACCTGCTTTCGATCAATATATTTGAGAATAACTCATGTTAGGTCTAGGTTAGGTCTGGGATTTGCTCTCATCAGGCTCATTCTTTCGCATATTTCTCATACTTGATGGCTAGATCCTAGGCTTTTTCTGGATTGCATCACGTAGTAATGTAGTACCACACTGAAACAGTCAATAAATCTTGGTTTCCATCAATATTTTAGAGAATAATTCATGTTAGGTCTAGTTTAGGTGTGGGATTTGCTCTCATCAGACTCATTCTTTCGCATGTTTCTCATACTTGATGGCTAGATCCTGGGCTTTTTCTGGATTGCGTCACGCAGTAATGGAGTACAACACTGAAACAGTCAATTCAACCTGGTTACCATCAATATTTTAGAGGACAACGCATATTACGTCGAGGTAAGGCCTGGGATTTGCCCTCATCAGGGTCATACTTTCGCATATTTCTCATACTCGATGGCCAGATTCTGGGCCTTTTCTGGTTTGGATCACGTAGTAATGTGGTACCGCACTGAAAAAGTCCATTAAACCTGGTTTCGATCAATATTTTTGAGGATAACGCATGTTAGGTCTGGGTGAGGTCTAGGATTTGCCCTCATCAGGCTCATACTTTCGCATATTTCTCATAATTCATGGCTAGATCCTGGGCTATTTCTGGTTTGGATCACGTAGTGATGTGGTACCACACTGAAACAGTCAATTAAACCTGGTTTCCATCACTATTTTAGAGGACAACTCAAGTTAGGTCTGGGATAGTCTCATCAGGGTCATGCTTTCGCATATTTCTCATACTTGATGGCCAGATTCTGGGCCTTTTCTGGTTTGCATCACGTAGTAATGTGGTACCACACTGAAACAGTCGATTAAACCTGGTTTCGATCAATATTTTTGAGGATAACGCATGTTAGGTCTGGGTTAGGTCTAGGATTTGCCCTCATCAGGCTCATACTTTCGCATATTTCTCATAATTCATGGCTAGATCCTGGGCTATTTCTGGTTTGGATCACGTAGTGATGTGGTACCACACCGAAACAGTCCATTAAACCTGGTCTCGATCAATATTTTAGAGGATAACGCATGTTAGGTCTAGGTTAGGTCTGGGATTTGCTCTCATCAGGCTCGTACTTTCGCAAATTTCTCATACTTGATGGCCTGATTCTGTGCTTTTTCTGGTTTGGATCCCGTAGTAATGTGGTACCACACTGAAACAGTCCATTAAACCTGGTTTCGATCAATATTTTTGAGGATAACGCAAGTTATGTCTAGGTTAGGCCTGTGATTTGCCCCCATCAGACACATACGTTCGCATTCTTCACATACTTGTTGAACGGATCCTGGGTATTTTTCTGGTTTGGATCACGTAGTGATGTGGTACCACACTGAAACAGTCCATTAAACCTGGTTTCGATCAATATTTTAGAGGATAACGCATGTTATGTCTAGGTTAGGCCTGTGATTTGCCCTCATCAGACACATACTTTCGCATTCTTCACATACTTGTTGAACGTATCCTGGGTTTTTTCTGGTTTGGATTACGTAGTAATGTGGTACCACACTGAAACTGTCGATTGAAGCTGGTTTCGATCAATATCTTAGATGATAACGCTAGTTAGGTCTGGTATAGGTCTGGGATTTGCGCTCATCAGACTCATTCTTTCGCATATTTCTCATACTTGATGGCTAGATCCTGGGCTTTTTCTGGATCGCGTCATGCAGTAATGTAGTACAACACTGACACAGTCAATTAGACCCGGTTTCCATCAATATTTTAGAGGACAACGCATGTTAGGTCTAGGTTAGGCCTGGGATTTGCCCTCATGAGGGTCATACTTTCGCATATTTCTCATACTTGATGGCCTGATTCTGTGCTTTTTCTGGTTTGGATCCCGTAGTAATGTGGTACCACACTGAAACAGTCCATTAAACCTGGTTTCGATCAATATTTTTGAGGATAACGCATGTTATGTCTAGGTTAGGCCTGTGATTTGCCCTAATCAGACACATACGTTCGCATTCTTCACATACTTGTTGAACGTATCCTGGGTTTTTTCTGGTTTGGATCACGTAGTGATGTGGTACCACACTGAAACAGTCGATTAAACCTGGTTTCGATCAATATTTTTGAGAATTACTCATGTTAGGTCTAGGTTAGGTCTGGGATTTGCTCTCATCAGGCTCGTACTTTCGCAAATTTCTCATACTTGATGGCCTGATTCTGTGCTTTTTCTGGTTTGGATCCCGTAGTAATGTGGTACCACACTGAAACAGTCCATTAAACCTGGTTTCGATCAATATTTTTGAGGATAACGCAAGTTATGTCTAGGTTAGGCCTGTGATTTGCCCCCATCAGACACATACGTTCGCATTCTTCACATACTTGTTGAACGGATCCTGGGTATTTTTCTGGTTTGGATCACGTAGTGATGTGGTACCACACTGAAACAGTCCATTAAACCTGGTTTCGATCAATATTTTAGAGGATAACGCATGTTATGTCTAGGTTAGGCCTGTGATTTGCCCTCATCAGACACATACTTTCGCATTTTCCAGATACTTGTTGAACAGATCCTGGGTTTTTTCAGGTTTGGATCACGTAGTAATGTGGTACCACACTGAAACATTCAATTAAACCTGGTTTCGATCAATATCTTAGATGATAACGCTAGTTATGTCTGGGATAGGACTGGGATTTGCCCTCGTCAGGCTCATACTTTCGCATTCTTCACATACTTGTTGTACAGATCCTGGGTTTTTTTCTGGTTTGGATCACGTAGTAATGTGGTACCACACCGAAACAGTCGATTAAACCTGGTCTTGATAAATATTCTTGAGGGTAACGCATGTTAGGTCTAGGTTAGGACTGGGATTTTCCCTCATCCGACACATACTTTCGCATTCTTCACATACTTGTTGTACAGATCCTGGGTTTTTTTCTGGTTTGGATCACGTAGTAATGTGGTACCACACCGAAACAGTCGATTAAACCTGGTCTTGATAAATATTCTTGAGGGTAACGCATGTTAGGTCTAGGTTAGGTCTGGGATTTTCCTTCATCAGACTCATACTTTCGCATTCTTCACATACTTGTTGAACGGATCCTGGGTTTTTTCTGGTTTGGATCACGTAGTGATGTGGTACCACACTGAAACAGTCCATTAAACCTAGTTTCGATCAATATCTTAGAGGATAACGCATGTTATGTCTAGGTTAGGCCTGTGATTTGCCCTCATCAGACACATACTTTCGCATTCTTCACATACTTGTTGAACGGATCCTGGGTTTTTTGTGGTTTGGATCACGTAGTAATGTGGTACCACACTAAAACATTCAATTAATCCTGGTCTTGATAAATATTTTAGAGGATAACGCATGTTAGGTCTGGGTTAGGTCTAGGATTTGCCCTCATCAGACACATACTTTCGCATTCTTCACATACTTGTTGAACGGATCCTGGGTTTTTTCTGGTTTGGATCACGTAGTGATGTGGTACCACACTGAAACAGTCCATTAAACCTAGTTTCGATCAATATCTTAGAGGATAACGCATGTTATGTCTAGGTTAGGCCTGCGATTTGCCCTCATCAGACACATACTTTCGCATTCTCCACATACTTGTTGAACAGATCCTGGGTTTTTTCAGGTTTGGACACATAGTAATGTGGCACCACACTGAAACATTCAATTAAACCTGGTCTTGATAAATATTTTAGAGGATAACGCATGTTATGTCTAGGTTAGGCCTGTGATTTGCCCTCATCAGACACATACTTTCGCATTCTTCACATACTTGTTGAACGGATCCTGGGTTTTTTCCGGTTTGGATCACGTAGTAATGTGATAGCACACGGAAACAGTCCATTAAACCTGGTTTCGATTAATATTTTAGAGGATAACGCATGTTAGGTCTGGGTTAGGTCTAGGATTTGCCCTCATCAGGCTCATACTTTCGCATGTTACTCATACTTGATGGCTAGATCCAGGGCTTTTTCTGGATTGGATCACGTAGTAATGTGGTACCACAATGAAACAGTCAATTAAACCTGGTTTCCATCAATATTTTAGAGGACAACGCAAGTTAGGTCTGGGATAGGTCTGGGATTTGCCCTCATCAGGGTCATATTTTCGCGTTCTTCACATACTTGTTGAACAGATCCTGGGTATTTTTCTGGTTTGGATCAGGTAGTAATGTGGTACCACACTGAAACAGTCGATTAAACCTGGTTTCGATAAATATTTTAGAGAATAACGCATGATAGGTCTGGGATAGGTCTGGGATTTGCCCTCATCAGGCTCATAGTTTCGCGTTTTTCACATACCTGTTGAACAGATCCTGGGTTTTTTCTGGTTTGGATTACGTAGTAATGTGGTACCTCACTGAAACAGCCCATTAAACCCGGTTTCGATGAATATTTTAGAGAATAACGCATGAAAGGTCTTGGTTAGGTCTGGGATTTGCTCTCATCAGGCTCGTACTTTCGCATATTTCTCATACTTGATGGCCAGATTCTGGACTTTTTCTAGTTTGGATCCTGTAGTAATGTGGTACCACACTGAAACAGTCCATTAAACATGGTCTTGATAAATATTTTTGAGGGTAACGCATGTTAGGTCTAGGTTAGGCATGGGATTTTCCCTCATCAGACACAGCCTTTCGCATTCTTCACATACTTGTTGAACGGATCCTTGGTTTTTTGTGGTTTGGATCACGTAGTAATGCGGTACCACACTGAAACATTCAATTAAACCTGGTCTTGATAAATGTTTTAGAGGATAACGCATGTTGGGTCTGGGATAGGTCTGGAATTTGCCCTCCTCAGGCTCATAGTTTCGCGTTTTTCACATACTTGTTGAACAGATCCTGGGCTTTTTCTGTTTTGGATCACGTAGTAATGTGGTACCACACTGAAGCAGTCGATTAAACCTGGTTTCGATCAATATTTTAGAGGATAACGCATGTTATGTCTAGGTTAGGCCTGTGATTTGCCCTCATCAGACACATACTTTCGCATTCTTCACATACTTGTTGAACGGATCCTGGGTTTTTTCCGGTTTGGATCACGTACTAATGTGATAGCACACGGAAACAGTCCATTAAACCTGGTTTCGATTAATATTTTAGAGGATAACGCATGTTAGGTCTGGGTTAGGTCAAGGATTTGCCCTCATCAGGCTCATACTTTCGCATGTTACTCATACTTGATGGCTAGATCCAGGGCTTTTTCTGGATTGGATCACGTAGTAATGTGGTACCACACTGAAACAGTCAATTAAACCTGGTTTCCATCAATATTTTAGAGGACAACGCAAGTTAGGTCTGGGATAGGTCTGGGATTTGCCCTCATCAGGGTCATATTTTCGCGTTCTTCACATACTTGTTCAACAGATCCTGGGTATTTTTCTGGTTTGGATCAGGTAGTAATGTGGTACCACACTGAAACAGTCGATTAAACCTGGTTTCGATAAATATTTTAGAGAATAACGCATGATAGGTCTGGGATAGGTCTGGGATTTGCCCTCATCAGGCTCATAGTTTCGCGTTTTTCACATACCTGTTGAACAGATCCTGGGTTTTTTCTGGTTTGGATTACGTAGTAATGTGGTACCTCACTGAAACAGCCCATTAAACCCGGCTTCGATCAATATTTTAGAGAATAACGCATGAAAGGTCTTGGTTAGGTCTGGGATTTGCTCTCATCAGGCTCGTACTTTCGCATATTTCTCATACTTGATGGCCAGATTCTGGACTTTTTCTAGTTTGGATCCTGTAGTAATGTGGTACCACACTGAAACAGTCCATTAAACCTGGTCTTGATAAATATTTTTGAGGGTAACGCATGTTAGGTCTAGGTTAGGCCTGGGATTTTCCCTCATCAGACACAGCCTTTCGCATTCTTCACATACTTGTTGAACGGATCCTTGGTTTTTTGTGGTTTGGATCACGTAGTAATGCGGTACCACACTGAAACATTCAATTAAACCTGGTCTTGATAAATGTTTTAGAGGATAACGCATGTTGGGTCTGGGATAGGTCTGGAATTTGCCCTCCTCAGGCTCATAGTTTCGCGTTTTTCACATACTTGTTGAACAGATCCTGGGCTTTTTCTGTTTTGGATCACGTAGTAATGTGGTACCACACTGAAGCAGTCGATTAAACCTGGTTTCGATCAATATTTTAGAGGGTAACGCATGTTCTGTCTAGGTTAGGCCTGGGATTTGCCCTCATCAGACACATACTTTCGCATTCTTCACATACTTGTTGAACGGATCCTGGGTTTTTTGTGGTTTGGATCACGTAGTAATGTGGTACCACACTCAAACATTCAATTAATCCTGGTCTTGATAAATATTTTAGAGGATAACGCATGTTAGGTCTGGGTTAGGTCTAGGATTTGCCCTCATCAGGCTCATACTTTCGCATGTTACTCATACTTGATGGCTAGATCCAGGGTTTTTTCTGCTTTGGATCACGTAGTAATGTGGTAGCACACTGAAACATTCCATTAAACCTGGTTTCGATCAATATTTTTGAGGATAACACATGTTAGATCTAGGTTAGGCCTGGGATTTGCCCTCATCAGACACATACTTTCGCATTCGTCACATACTTGTTGAACGGATCCTGGGTTTTTTCTGGTTTGGATCACGTAGTAATGTCGTACCTCACTGAAACAGTCCATTAAACCCGGTTTCGATCAATATTTTAGAGAATAACGCATGATAGGTCTTGGTTAGGTCTGGGATTTGCTCTCATCAGGCTCGTACTTTCGCATATTTCTCATACTTGATTGCCGGATTCTGGACTTTTTCTAGTTTGGATCCTGTAGTAATGTGGTACCACACTGAAGCAGTCCATTTAACCTGGTTTCGATCAATATTTTAGAGGATAACGCATGTTATGTCTAGGTTAGGCCTGGGATTTGCCCTCATCAGACACATACTTTCGCATTCGTCACATACTCGTTGAACAGATCCTGGGTTTTTTCTGTTTTGGATCAGGTAGTAATCTGGTACCACACTGAAACATTCAATTAATCCTGGTCTTGATAAATATTTTAGAGGATAACGCATGTTATGTCTAGGTTAGGCCTGTGATTTGCCCTCATCAGACACATACTTTCGCATTCTTCACATACTTGTTGAACGGATCCTGGGTTTTTTGTGGGTTGGATCACGTAGTAATCTGGTACCACACTGAAACATTCAATTAATCCTGGTCTTGATAAATATTTTAGAGGATAACGCATGTTAGGTCTGGGTTAGGTCTAGGATTTGCCCTCATCAGACACATACTTTCGCATTCTCCACATACTTGTTGAACAGATCCTGGGTTTTTTCAGGTTTGGACACATAGTAATGTGGCACCACACTGAAACATTCAATTAAACCTGGTCTTGATAAATATTTTAGAGGATAACGCATGTTATGTCTAGGTTAGGCCTGTGATTTGCCCTCATCAGACACATACTTTCGCATTCTTCACATACTTGTTGAACGGTTCCTGGGTTTTTTCCGGTTTGGATCACGTAGTAATGTGATAGCACACTGAAACAGTCCATTAAACCTGGTTTCGATCAATATTTTAGAGGATAATGCATGTTAGGTCTAGGTTAGGCCTGGGATTTTCCCTCATCGGACACATAGCTTCGCATTCTTCACATACTTGTTGAACGGATCCTGGGTATTTTTCTGGATTGGATCACGTAGTGATGTGGTACCACACTGAAACAGTCCACTAAACCTGGTTTCGATCATTATTTTAGAGGATAACGCATGTTAGGTCTAGGTTAGGTCTGGGATTTTCACTCATCAGACTCATACTTTCGCATTCTTCTCATACTTGTTGAACGGATCCTGGGTTTTTTCTGGTTTGGATCACGTAGTAGTGTGGTACCCCACTGAAACAGTCCATTAAACCTGGTTTGGATCAACATTTTAGAGGATAACGCATGTTAGGTCTGGGTTAGGTCTAGGATTTGCCCTCATCAGGCTCATACTTTCGCATATTTCTCATACTTCATGGCTAGATCCTGGGCTTTTTCTGGATTGCATCACGTAGTAATGAAGTACAACACTGAAACAGTCAATTAAACCTGGTTTCCATCAATATCTTAGAGGATAACGCAAGTTAGGTCTGGGATAGGTCTGGGATTAGCCCTCATCAGACTCATAGTTTCGCACACTTCACATACTCGTTGAACAGATCCTGTGTTATTTTCTGGTTTGGATCACATAGTAATGTGGTACCACACTGAAACAATCGATTAAACCAGGTTTCGATCAATATTTTTGAGGATAACGCATGTTAGGTCTAAGTTAGGCCTGGGATTTTCACTCATCAGGCTCATACTTTCGCATTCTTCACATACTTGTTGAACGGATCCTGGGTTTTTTCAGGTTTGGATCACGTAGTAATGTGGGACCACACTGAAACAGTCAATTAAACCTGGTTTCGATCAATATTTTAGAGAATAATTCATGTTAGGTCTAGGTTAGGTCTGGGATTTGCTCTCATCAGGCTCATTCTTTCGCATATTTCTCATACTTGATGGCTAGATCCTGGGCTTTTTCTGGATTGCATCACGTAGTAATGAAGTACAACACGGAAACAGTCAATTAAACCTGGTTTCCATCAATATCTTACAGGACAACGCAAGTTAGGTCTGGGATATGTCTGGGATTTGCCCTCATCAGGCTCATACTTTCGCGTTTTTCACATACTTGTTGAACAGATCCTGGGTTTTTTCTGGTTTGTATCACGTAGTACTGTGGTACCACACTGAAACAGTCCATTAAACCTGGTTTGCATCAATATTTTAGAGGATAACGCATGTTAGGTCTAGGTTAGCCCTGGGATTTTCACTCATCAGACTCATACTTTCGCATTCTTCACATACTTGTTGAACTGATCCTGGGCTTTTTCTGGATTGCATCACGTAGTAATGAAGTACAACACTGAAACAGTCAATTAAACCTGGTTTCCATCAATATCTTAGAGGACAACGCAAGTTAGGTCTGGGATAGGTCTGGGATTTGCCCACATCAGGCTCATACTTTCGCGTTTTTCACATACTCGTTGAACAGATCCTGGGTTATTTTCTGGTTTGGATCACATAGTAATGTGGTACCACACTGAAACAGTCGATTAATCCAGGTTTCGATCAATATTTTTGAGGATAACGCATGTTAGGTCTAGGTTAGGCCTGATATTTTCACTCATCAGACTCATACTTTCGCATTCTTCTCATACTTGTTGAACGGATCTTGGGTTTTTTTTGGTGTGGATAACGTAGTAATGAGGCACCACACTGAAACAATCAATTAAACCTGATCTTGATAAATATTTTAGAGGATAACGCATGTTAGGTCTGGGTTAGGTCTAGGATTTGCACTCATCAGGCTCATACTTTCGCATATTTCTCATACTTCATGGCTGGATCCTGGGCTTTCTCTGGATTGCATCACGTAGTAATGATGTACAACACTGAAACAGTCAATTAAACCTGGTTTCCATCAATATTTTAGAGGATAACGCATGCTAGGTCTGGGTTAGGTCTAGGAGTTGCCCTCATCAGGTTCATACTTTCGCATATTTCTCATACTTCATGGCTGGATCCTGGGCTACTTCTGGATTGGATCACGTAGTAATGTGGTACCACACTGAAACAGTCGATTAAACCAGGTTTCGATCAATATTTTAGAGGATAACGCATGTTAGGTCTAGGTTAGGCCTGGGATTTGCCCTCATCAGACACATACTTTCGCATTCGTCACATACTCGTTGAACAGATCCTGGGTTTTTTCTGTTTTGGATCAGGTAGTAATCTGGTACCACACTGAAACATTCAATTAATCCTGGTCTTGATAAATATTTTAGAGGATAACGCATGTTATGTCTAGGTTAGGCCTGTGATTTGCCCTCATCAGACACATACTTTCGCATTCTTCACATACTTGTTGAACGGATCCTGGGTTTTTTGTGGGTTGGATCACGTAGTAATCTGGTACCACACTGAAACATTCAATTAATCCTGGTCTTGATAAATATTTTAGAGGATAACGCATGTTAGGTCTGGGTTAGGTCTAGGATTTGCCCTCATCAGACACATACTTTCGCATTCTCCACATACTTGTTGAACAGATCCTGGGTTTTTTCAGGTTTGGACACATAGTAATGTGGCACCACACTGAAACATTCAATTAAACCTGGTCTTGATAAATATTTTAGAGGATAACGCATGTTATGTCTAGGTTAGGCCTGTGATTTGCCCTCATCAGACACATACTTTCGCATTCTTCACATACTTGTTGAACGGTTCCTGGGTTTTTTCCGGTTTGGATCACGTAGTAATGTGATAGCACACTGAAACAGTCCATTAAACCTGGTTTCGATCAATATTTTAGAGGATAATGCATGTTAGGTCTAGGTTAGGCCTGGGATTTTCCCTCATCGGACACATAGCTTCGCATTCTTCACATACTTGTTGAACGGATCCTGGGTATTTTTCTGGATTGGATCACGTAGTGATGTGGTACCACACTGAAACAGTCCACTAAACCTGGTTTCGATCATTATTTTAGAGGATAACGCATGTTAGGTCTAGGTTAGGTCTGGGATTTTCACTCATCAGACTCATACTTTCGCATTCTTCTCATACTTGTTGAACGGATCCTGGGTTTTTTCTGGTTTGGATCACGTAGTAGTGTGGTACCCCACTGAAACAGTCCATTAAACCTGGTTTGGATCAACATTTTAGAGGATAACGCATGTTAGGTCTGGGTTAGGTCTAGGATTTGCCCTCATCAGGCTCATACTTTCGCATATTTCTCATACTTCATGGCTAGATCCTGGGCTTTTTCTGGATTGCATCACGTAGTAATGAAGTACAACACTGAAACAGTCAATTAAACCTGGTTTCCATCAATATCTTAGAGGATAACGCAAGTTAGGTCTGGGATAGGTCTGGGATTAGCCCTCATCAGACTCATAGTTTCGCACACTTCACATACTCGTTGAACAGATCCTGTGTTATTTTCTGGTTTGGATCACATAGTAATGTGGTACCACACTGAAACAATCGATTAAACCAGGTTTCGATCAATATTTTTGAGGATAACGCATGTTAGGTCTAAGTTAGGCCTGGGATTTTCACTCATCAGGCTCATACTTTCGCATTCTTCACATACTTGTTGAACGGATCCTGGGTTTTTTCAGGTTTGGATCACGTAGTAATGTGGGACCACACTGAAACAGTCAATTAAACCTGGTTTCGATCAATATTTTAGAGAATAATTCATGTTAGGTCTAGGTTAGGTCTGGGATTTGCTCTCATCAGGCTCATTCTTTCGCATATTTCTCATACTTGATGGCTAGATCCTGGGCTTTTTCTGGATTGCATCACGTAGTAATGAAGTACAACACGGAAACAGTCAATTAAACCTGGTTTCCATCAATATCTTACAGGACAACGCAAGTTAGGTCTGGGATATGTCTGGGATTTGCCCTCATCAGGCTCATACTTTCGCGTTTTTCACATACTTGTTGAACAGATCCTGGGTTTTTTCTGGTTTGTATCACGTAGTACTGTGGTACCACACTGAAACAGTCCATTAAACCTGGTTTGCATCAATATTTTAGAGGATAACGCATGTTAGGTCTAGGTTAGCCCTGGGATTTTCACTCATCAGACTCATACTTTCGCATTCTTCACATACTTGTTGAACTGATCCTGGGCTTTTTCTGGATTGCATCACGTAGTAATGAAGTACAACACTGAAACAGTCAATTAAACCTGGTTTCCATCAATATCTTAGAGGACAACGCAAGTTAGGTCTGGGATAGGTCTGGGATTTGCCCACATCAGGCTCATACTTTCGCGTTTTTCACATACTCGTTGAACAGATCCTGGGTTATTTTCTGGTTTGGATCACATAGTAATGTGGTACCACACTGAAACAGTCGATTAATCCAGGTTTCGATCAATATTTTTGAGGATAACGCATGTTAGGTCTAGGTTAGGCCTGATATTTTCACTCATCAGACTCATACTTTCGCATTCTTCTCATACTTGTTGAACGGATCTTGGGTTTTTTTTGGTGTGGATAACGTAGTAATGAGGCACCACACTGAAACAATCAATTAAACCTGATCTTGATAAATATTTTAGAGGATAACGCATGTTAGGTCTGGGTTAGGTCTAGGATTTGCACTCATCAGGCTCATACTTTCGCATATTTCTCATACTTCATGGCTGGATCCTGGGCTTTCTCTGGATTGCATCACGTAGTAATGATGTACAACACTGTAACAGTCAATTAAACCTGGTTTCCATCAATATTTTAGAGGATAACGCATGCTAGGTCTGGGTTAGGTCTAGGAGTTGCCCTCATCAGGTTCATACTTTCGCATATTTCTCATACTTCATGGCTGGATCCTGGGCTACTTCTGGATTGGATCACGTAGTAATGTGGTACCACACTGAAACAGTCAATTAAACCTCGTTTCCATCAATATTATTGAGGATAACGCATGTTAGATCTAGGTTAGGCCTGGGATTTTCACTCATCAGACTCATACTTTCGCATTCTTCACATACTTGTTGAACGGATCTTGGGTTTTTTTTGGTGTGGATAACGTAGTAATGAGGCACCACACTGAAACAATCAATTAAACCTGATCTTGATAAATATTTTAGAGGATAACGCATGTTAGGTCTGGGTTAGGTCTAGGATTTGCACTCATCAGGCTCATACTTTCGCATATTTCTCATACTTCATGGCTGGATCCTGGGCTTTCTCTGGATTGCATCACGTAGTAATGATGTACAACACTGAAACAGTCAATTAAACCTGGTTTCCATCAATATCTTAGAGGATAACGCATGTTAGGTCTGGGATAGGTCTGGGATTAGCCCTCATCAGACTCATACTTTCGCACACTTCACATACTCGTTGAACAGATCCTGTGTTATTTTCTGGTTTGGATCACATAGTAATGTGGTACCACACTGAAACAATCGATTAAACCAGGTTTCGATCAATATTTTTGAGGATAACGCATGTTAGGTCTAAGTTAGGCCTGGGATTTTCACTCATCAGGCTCATACTTTCGCATTCTTCACATACTTGTTGAACGGATCCTGGGTTTTTTCAGGTTTGGATCACGTAGTAATGTGGGACCACACTGAAACAGTCAATTAAACCTGGTTTCGATCAATATTTTAGAGAATAATTCATGTTAGGTCTAGGTTAGGTCTGGGATTTGCTCTCATCAGGCTCATTCTTTCGCATATTTCTCATACTTGATGGCTAGATCCTGGGCTTTTTCTGGATTGCATCACGTAGTAATGAAGTACAACACGGAAACAGTCAATTAAACCTGGTTTCCATCAATATCTTACAGGACAACGCAAGTTAGGTCTGGGATATGTCTGGGATTTGCCCTCATCAGGCTCATACTTTCGCGTTTTTCACATACTTGTTGAACAGATCCTGGGTTTTTTCTGGTTTGTATCACGTAGTACTGTGGTACCACACTGAAACAGTCCATTAAACCTGGTTTGCATCAATATTTTAGAGGATAACGCATGTTAGGTCTAGGTTAGCCCTGGGATTTTCACTCATCAGACTCATACTTTCGCATTCTTCACATACTTGTTGAACGGATCCTGGGCTTTTTCTGGATTGCATCACGTAGTAATGAAGTACAACACTGAAACAGTCAATTAAACCTGGTTTCCATCAATATCTTAGAGGACAACGCAAGTTAGGTCTGGGATAGGTCTGGGATTTGCCCACATCAGGCTCATACTTTCGCGTTTTTCACATACTCGTTGTACAGATCCTGGGTTATTTTCTGGTTTGGATCACATAGTAATGTGGTACCACACTGAAACAGTCGATTAATCCAGGTTTCGATTAATATTTTAGAGGATAACGCAAGTTAGGTCTGGCATAGGTCTGGGATTCGCCCTCATCAGACTCATACTTTCGCGATTTTCATATACTTGTTGAACTGATCCTGGGCTTCTTCTGGTTTGGATCACGTAGTAATGTGGTACCACACTGAAACAGTCAATTAAACCTGGTTTCGATCAATATTTTAGAGAATAATTCATGTTAGGTCTAGGTTAGGTCTGGGATTTGCTTTCATCAGGCTCATACTTTCGCACACTTCACATACTCGTTTGACAGATCCTGGGTTATTTTCTGGTTTGGATCGCATAGTAATGTGGTACCACACTGAAACAGTCGATCAAACCAGGATTCGATCAATATTTTTGAGGATGACGCATGTTAGGTCTAGGTTAGGCCTGGGATTTTCACACATCAGACTCATACTTTCGCATTCTTCACATACTTGTTGAACGGATCCTGGGTTTTTTCTGGTTTGGATCACGTATTAATGTGGTACCACACTGAAACAGTCGATTAAACCTGGTTTCGATCAGTATTTTAGAGGATAACGCAACATAAGTCTGGGATAGGTCTGGGATTTGACCTCATCAGACTCATACTTTCGCGTTTATCACATACTTGTTGAACAGATCCTGGGTTTTTTCTGGTTTGGATCACGTAGTAGTGTGGTACCACACTGAAACAGTCCATTAAACCTGCTTGCGATCAATATTTTAGAGGATAACGCATGTTAGGTCTGGGTTAGGTCTAGGATTTTCCCTCATCAGGCTCATTCTTTCGCATATTTCTCAAACTTGATGGCTAGATCCTGGGCTTTTTCTGGATTGCATCACGTAGTAATGTGGGACCACACTGAAACAATAAATTAAACCTGGTCTTGATAAATATTTTAGAGGATAACGCATGTTAGGTCTAGCTAAGGCCTGAGATTTTCACTGATCAGACTCATACTTTCGCATATTTCTCATACTTGATGGCTAGATCCTGTGCTTTTTCTGGATTGCATCACGTAGTAATGTAGTACCACACTGAAACAGTCGATTAAACCAGGTTTCGATTAATATTTTAGAGGATAACGCATGTTAGGTCTAGGTTAGGCCTGGGATTTTCACTCATCAGGCTCATTCTTTCGCATATTTCTCATACATGTTGAACAGATCCTGGGTTTTTTCTGGTTTGGATCACGTAGTAATGTGGGGCCACACTGAAACAATCAATTAAACCTGGTCATGATAAATATTTTAGAGGACAACGCATGTTAGGTCTGGGTTAGGTCTAGGATTTGCCCCCATCAGGCTCATACTTTCGCATATTTCTCATACTTCATGGCTAGATCCTGGGCTGTTTCTGGTTTGTATCACGTAGTAGTGTGGCACCATACTGAAACAGACCATTAAACCTGGTTTGGATCAATATTTTAGAGGATAACGCATGTTAGGTCTAGGTTAGCCCTGGGATTTTCACTCATCTGACTCATACTTTCGCATTCTTCACATACTTGTTGAACGGATCCTGGGTTTTTTCTGGTTTGGTTCACGTAGTAATGTGGTACCACACTGAACCATTCAATTAAACCTGATCTTGATAAATATTTTAGAGTATAACGCATGTTAGGTCCGGGTTAGGTCTAGGATTTGCCCTCATCAGGCTCATACCTTCGCATATTTCTCATACTTCATGGCTAGATCCTGGGCTGTTTCTGGATTGTATCACGTAGTAATGTGGTACCACGCTGAAACAGTCAATTAAACCTGGTTTCGATCAATATTTTAGAGGATAACGCAAGTTAGGTCTGGCATAGGTTTGGGATTCGCCTTCATGAGACTCATACTTTCGCGTTTTTCACATACTTGTTGAACTGATCCTGGGCTTTTTCTGGTTTGGATCACGTAGTAATGTGGTACCACACTGAAACAGTCAATTAAACCTGGTTTCGATCAATATTTTAGAGAATAATTCATGTTAGGTCTAGGTTAGGTCTGGGATTTGCTCTCATCAGGCTCATACTTTCGCATATTTCTCATACTAGATGGCTAGTTCCTGGGCTTTTTCTGGATTGCATCACATAGTAATGTGGTACCACACTGAAACAGTCAATTAAACCTGGTTTCGATCAAAATTTTAGAGGATAACGCAAGTTAGGTCTGGGATAGGTCTGGGATTTGACCTCATCAGACTCATACTTTCGCACACTTCACATACTCCTTGAACAGATCCTGGGTTATTTTCTGGGTTTGGATCACATAGTAATGTGGTACCACACTGAAACAGTCGATTAAACCAGGTTTCGATCGATATTTTAGAGGATAACGCATGTTAGGTCTAGGTTAGGCCTGGGATTTTCACTCATCAGACTCATACTTTCGCATTCATCACATACTTGTTGAACGGAACCTGGGTTTTTTCTGGTTTGGATCACGTAGTAATGTGGGACCACACTGAAACAGTCAATTAAACCTGGTTTCGATCAATATTTTAGAGAATAATGCATGTTAGGTCTAGGTTAGGTCTGGGATTTGCTCTCATCAGGCTCTTTCTTTCGCATATTTCTCATACATGTTGAACAGATACTGGGTTTTTTCTGGTTTGGAACCCGTAGTAATGTGGGACCACACTGAAACAATAAATTAAATCTGGTCTTGATAAATATTTTAGAGGCAAACGCATGTTAGGTCTGGGTTAGGTCTAGGATTTGCCCTCATCAGGCTGATACTTTCGCATATTTCTCATACTTGATGGCTAGATCCTGGGCTTTTTCTGGATTGCATCACGTAGTAATGTAGTACCACACTGAAACAGTCAATGAAACCTGGTTTCCATCACTATTTTAGAGGACAACGCAAGTTAGGTCTAGCTAAGGCCTGAGATTTTCACTCATCAGACTCATACTTTCGCATTCTTCACATACTTTTTAACGGATCCTGGGTTTTTTCTGGTTTGGATCACGTAGTAATGTGGTACCACACTGAAACAGTCGAGTAAACCTGGTTTCGATCAAAATTTTAGAGGATAACGCAAGTTAGGTCTGGGATAGGTCTGGGATTTGACCTCATCAGACTCATACTTTCACACACTTCACATACTCCTTGAACAGATCCTGGGTTATTTTCTGGGTTGGATCACATAGTAATGTGGTACCACACTGAAACAGTCGATTAAACCAGGTTTCGATCAATATTTTAGAGGATAACGCATGTTAGGTCTAGGTTAGGCCTGGGATTTTCACTCATCAGACTCATACTTTCGCATTCTTCACATACTTGTTGAACGGAGCCTGGGTTTTTTCTGGTTTGGATCACGTAGTAATGTGGGACCACACTGAAACAGTCAATAAAACCCGGTTTCGATCAATATTTTAGAGGATAACGCAAGTTAGGTCTAGTATAGGTCTAGGATTTGCCCTCATCAGGCTCTTACTTTCGCATATTTCTCATACTTCATGGCTAGATCCTGGGCTATTTCTGGATTGGATCACGTAGTAAAGTGGTACCAGACTGAAACATTCAATGAAACCTTGTCTGGATAAATATTTTAGAGGATAACGCATCTTAGGTCTGGGTTAGGTCTAAGATTTGCCCTCATCAGGCTCACAGTTTCGCGTTTTTCACATACTTGTTGAACGGTTCCTGGGTTTTTTCTGGTCTGGATCACGTTAAATGTGGGACCTCACTGAAACAGTCAATTAAACCTGGTTTCGACCAATATTTTAGAGAATAATTCATGATAGTTCTAGGTTAGGTCTGGGATTTGCTCTCATCAGGCTCATTCTTTCGCATATTTCTCATACTTGATGGCTAGATCCTGGGCTATTTCTGGATTGCATCACGTAGTAATGAAGTACAACAATGGAACAGTCAATTAAACCTGGTTTCCATCAATATCTTAGAGGACAACGCAAGTTAGGTCTGGGATAGGTCTGGGATTTGCCCTCATCAGGCTCATACTTTCGCGTTTTTCACATACTTTTTGAACAGATCCTGGGTTTTTTCTGGTTTGGATCACGTAGTAGTGTGGTACCACACTGAAACAGTCCATTAAACCTGGTTTGGATCAATATTTTAGAGGATAACGCAAGTTAGGTCTAGGTTAGGCCTGGGATTTTCACTCATCAGACTCATACTTTCGCATTCTTCACATACTTGTTGAACGGAGCCTGGGTTTTTTCTGGTTTGGATCACGTAGTAATGTGGGACCACACTGAAACAGTCAATAAAACCTGGTTTCGATCAATATGTTAGAGGATAACGCAAGTTAGGTCTAGTATAGGTCTAGGATTTGCCCTCATCAGGCTCTTACTTTCGCATATTTCTCATACTTCATGGCTAGATCCTGGGCTATTTCTGGATTGGATCACGTAGTAAAGTGGTACCAGACTGAAACATTCAATGAAACCTTGTCTGGATAAATATTTTAGAGGATAACGCATCTTAGGTCTGGGTTAGGTCTAAGATTTGCCCTCATCAGGCTCACAGTTTCGCGTTTTTCACATACTTGTTGAACGGATCCTGGGTTTTTTCTGGTCTGGATCACGTTAAATGTGGGACCTCACTGAAACAGTCAATTAAACCTGGTTTCGACCAATATTTTAGAGAATAATTCATGATAGTTCTAGGTTAGGTCTGGGATTTGCTCTCATCAGGCTCATTCTTTCGCATATTTCTCATACTTGATGGCTAGATCCTGGGCTATTTCTGGATTGCATCACGTAGTAATGAAGTACAACAATGGAACAGTCAATTAAACCTGGTTTCCATCAATATCTTAGAGGACAACGCAAGTTAGGTCTGGGATAGGTCTGGGATTTGCCCTCATCAGGCTTATACTTTCGCGTTTTTCACATACTTTTTGAACAGATCCTGGGTTTTTTCTGGTTTGGATCACGTAGTAGTGTGGTACCACACTGAAACAGTCCATTAAACCTGGTTTGGATCAATATTTTAGAGGATAACGCAAGTTAGGTCTGGGATAGGTCTGGGATTTGCCCTCATCAGGCTCATACTTTCGCGTTTTTCACATACTTGTTGAACAGATCCTGGGGTTTTCCTGGTTTGGGTCACGTAGTAATGTGGTACCACACTGAAACAGTCGATTAAACCAGGTTTCGATCAATATTTATGAGGATAACGCATGTTAGGTCTAGGTTAGGCCTGGGATTTTCACTCATCAGACACATGCTTTCGTATTCTTCACATACTTGCTTAACGGATCCTGGGGTTTTCCTGGTTTGGGTCACGTAGTAATGAAGTACAACACTGAAACAGTCAATTAAATCTGGTTTCCATCAATATTTTAGAGGACAACGCATGTTAGGCCTAGGTTAGGCCAGGGATTTGCCCTCATCAGGGTCATACATTCGCAGTTTTAACATACATGTTGGCCTGATCGAGGGTTTTTTCTGCTTTGGATCACGTAATAAAGTGGTACCACACTGAAACAGTCGATTGAACCAGGTTTCGATCAATATTTATGAGCATAACGCATGTTAGGTCTAGGTTAGCCCTGGGATTTTCACTCATCAGACTCATACTTTCGCATTCTTCACATACTTGTTGAACTGATCCTGGGTTTTTTCTGGTTTGGATCACGTAGTAATATGGTGCCACACTGAAACAGTCGATTAAACCTGGTTTCGATCAATATTTTAGAGGATAACGCATGTTAGCTCTAGGTTAGCCCTGGGATTTTCACTCTTCAGACTCATACTTTCGCATTCTTCACATACTTGTTGTACAGATCCTGGGTTTTTTCCGGTTTGGATCACGTAGTAGTGTGGTACCACACTGAAACAGTCCATTAAACCTGGTTTGGATCAATATTTTAGAGGACAACGCATGTTAGGTCTAGGTTAGGTCTGGGATTTTCACTCATCAGACTCATACTTTCGCATTCTTCACATACTTGTTGAACGGATCCTGGGTTTTTTCTGGTTTGGAACCCGCAGTAATGTGGGACCACACTGAAACAATAAATTAAACCTGAGCTTGATAAATATTTTAGAGGATAACGCATGTAAGGTCTGGGTTAGGTCTAGGATTTCCCCTCATCAGGCTCATACTTTCGCATATTTCTCATACTTCATGGCTAGATCCTGGGCTGTTTCTGGATTGTATCACGTAGTAATGTGGTACCACGCTGAAACAGTCAATTAAACCTTGTTTCGACAAATATTTTAGAGGATAACGCAAGTTAGGTCTCAGATAGGTCTAGGATTTGCCCTCATCAGGCTCTTACTTTCGCATATTTCTCATACTTCATGGCTAGATCCTGGGCTATTTCTGGATTGGATCACGTAGTAAAGTGGTACCACACTGAAACATTCAATGAAACCTTGTCTGGATAAATATTTTAGAGGATAACGCATCGTAGGTCTGGGTTAGGTCTAAGATTTGCCCTCATCAGGCTCACAGTTTCGCGTTTTTCACATACTTGTTGAACAGATCCTGGGTTTTTTCTGGTTTGGATCACGTAGAAATGTGGTACCACATTGTAACAGTCAATTAAACCTGGTTTCGATCAATATTTTAGAGAATAATTCATGTTAGGTCTAGGTTAGGTCTGGGAATTGCTCTCATCAGGCTCATTCATTCGCATATTTCTCATACTTGATGGCTAGATCCTGGGCTTTCTGGATTGCATCACGTAGTAATGTAGTACCACACTGAAACAGTCAATGAAACCTGGTTTCCATCACTATTTTAGAGGACAACGCAAGTTAGGTCTAGCTAAGGCCTGAGATTTTCACTGATCAGACTCATACTTTCGCATTCTTCACATACTTGTTGAACGGATCCTGGGTTTTTTCTGGTTTGGATCACGTAGTAATGTGGGACCTCACTGAAACAGTCAATTAAACCTGGTTTCGACCAATATTTTAGAGAATAATTCATGATAGTTCTAGGTTAGGTCTGGGATTTGCTCTCATCAGGCTCATTCTTTCGCATATTTCTCATACTTGATGGCTAGATCCTGGGCTATTTCTGGATTGCATCACGTAGTAATGAAGTACAACAATGGAACAGTCAATTAAACCTGGTTTCCATCAATATCTTAGAGGACAACGCAAGTTAGGTCTGGGATAGGTCTGGGATTTGCCCTCATCAGGCTCATACTTTCGCGTTTTTCACATACTTTTTGAACAGATCCTGGGTTTTTTCTGGTTTGGATCACGTAGTAGTGTGGTACCACACTGAAACAGTCCATTAAACCTGGTTTGGATCAATATTTTAGAGGATAACGCAAGTTAGGTCTGGGATAGGTCTGGGATTTGCCCTCATCAGGCTCATACTTTCGCGTTTTTCACATACTTGTTGAACAGATCCTGGGGTTTTCCTGGTTTGGGTCACGTAGTAATGTGGTACCACACTGAAACAGTCGATTAAACCAGGTTTCGATCAATATTTATGAGGATAACGCATGTTAGGTCTAGGTTAGGCCTGGGATTTTCACTCATCAGACACATGCTTTCGTATTCTTCACATACTTGCTTAACGGATCCTGGGGTTTTCCTGGTTTGGGTCACGTAGTAATGTGGTACCACACTGAAACAGTCGATTAAACCAGGTTTCGATCAATATTTATGAGGATAACGCATGTTAGGTCTAGGTTAGGCCTGGGATTTTCACTCACCAGACACATGCTTTCGTATTCTTCACATACTTGCTTAACGGATCCTGGGCTTTTCCTGGATTGCATCACGTAGTAATGAAGTACAACACTGAAACAGTCAATTAAATCTGGTTTCCATCAATATTTTAGAGGACAACGCATGTTAGGCCTAGGTTAGGCCAGGGATTTGCCCTCATCAGGGTCATACATTCGCAGTTTTAACATACATGTTGGCCTGATCGAGGGTTTTTTCTGCTTTGGATCACGTAATAAAGTGGTACCACACTGAAACAGTCGATTGAACCAGGTTTCGATCAATATTTATGAGCATAACGCATGTTAGGTCTAGGTTAGCCCTGGGATTTTCACTCATCAGACTCATACTTTCGCATTCTTCACATACTTGTTGAACTGATCCTGGGTTTTTTCTGGTTTGGATCACGTAGTAATATGGTGCCACACTGAAACAGTCGATTAAACCTGGTTTCGATCAATATTTTAGAGGATAACGCATGTTAGCTCTAGGTTAGCCCTGGGATTTTCACTCTTCAGACTCATACTTTCGCATTCTTCACATACTTGTTGTACAGATCCTGGGTTTTTTCCGGTTTGGATCACGTAGTAGTGTGGTACCACACTGAAACAGTCCATTAAACCTGGTTTGGATCAATATTTTAGAGGACAACGCATGTTAGGTCTAGGTTAGGTCTGGGATTTTCACACATCAGACTCATACTTTCGCATTCTTCACATACTTGTTGAACGGATCCTGGGTTTTTTCTGGTTTGGAACCCGTAGTAATGTGGGACCACACTGAAACAATAAATTAAACCCGAGCTTGATAAATATTTTAGAGGATAACGCATGTAAGGTCTGGGTTAGGTCTAGGATTTCCCCTCATCAGGCTCATACTTTCGCATATTTCTCATACTTCATGGCTAGATCCTGGGCTGTTTCTGGATTGTATCACGTAGTAATGTGGTACCACGCAGAAACAGTCAATTAAATCTGGTTTGGATCAATATTTTAGAGGATAACGCATGTTAGGTCTAGGTTAGGTCTGGGATTTTCACTCATCAGACTCATACAATCGCATTCTTCACATACTTGTTGATCGGATCCTGGGTTTTTTCTGGGTTGGATGACATAGTAATGTGGGACCACACTGAAACAGTCAATAAAACCTGGTTTCGATCAATATATTAGAGAATAATTCATGTTAGGTCTAGGTTAGGTCTGGGATTTGCTCACATCAGGCTCATACTTTCGCATTCTTCACATACTTGTTGAACGGATCCTGGGTTTTTTCTGGTTTGGAACCCGTAGTAATGTGGGACCACACTGAAACAATAAATTAAACCTGGTCTTGATAAATATTTTAGAGGATAACGCATGTTAGGTCTGGGTTAGGTCTAGGATTTCCCCTCATCAGGCTCATACTTTCGCATATTTCTCATACTTCATGGCTAGATCCTGGGCTGTTTCTGGATTGTATCACGTAGTAAAGTGGTACCACGCTGAAACAGTCAATTAAACCTTGTTTCGATCAATATTTTAGAGGATAACGCAAGTTAGGTCTAGGATAGGTCTAGGATTTGCCCTCATCAGGCTCTTACTTTCGCATATTTCTCATACTTCATGGCTAGATCCTGGGCTATTTCTGGATTGGATCACGTAGTAAAGTGGTACCACACTGAAACATTCAATGAAACCTTGTCTGGATAAATATTTTAGAGGATAACGCATCGTAGGTCTGGGTTAGGTCTAAGATTTGCCCTCATCAGGCTCACAGTTTCGCGTTTTTCACATACTTGTTGAACAGATCCTGGGTTTTTTCTGGTTTGGATCACGTAGTAATGTGGTACCACACTGAAACAGTCAATTAAACCTGGTTTCGATCAATATTTTAGAGAATAATTCATGTTAGGTCTAGGTTAGGTCTGGGATTTGCTCTCATCAGGCTCATTCTTTCGCATATTTCTCATACTTTATGGCTAGATCCTGGGCTTTTTCTGGATTGCATCACGTAGTAATGAAGTACAACACTGAAACAGTCAATTAAACCTGGTTACCATCAATATCTTAGAGGACAACGCAAGTTAGGTCTGGGATATGTCTGGGATTTGCCCTCATCAGGCTCATACTTTCACGTTTATCACATACTTGTTGAACGGATCCTGGGTTTTTTCTGGGTTGGATCACATAGTAATGTGGTACCACACTGAAACAGTCGATTAAACCAGGTTTCGATCAATATTTTAGAGGATAACGCATGTTAGGTCTAGGTTAGGCCTGGGATTTTCACTCATCAGACTCATACTTTCGCATTCTTCACATACTTGTTGAACGGAGCCTGGGTTTTTTCTGGTTTGGATCACGTAGTAATGTGGGACCACACTGAAACAGTCAATAAAACCTGGTTTCGATCAATATTTTAGAGAATAATTCATGTTAGGTCTAGGTTAGGTCTGGGATTTGCTCTCATCAGGCTCATACTTTCGCCTTCTTCACATACTTGTTGAACGGATCCTGGGTTTTTTCTGGTTTGGAACCCATAGTAATGTGGGACCACACTGAAACAATAAATTAAACCTGGTCTCGATAAATATTTTAGAGGATAACGCATGTTAGGTCTGGGTTAGGTCTAGGATTTCCCCTCATCAGGCTCATACTTTCGCATATTTCTCAAACTTCATGGCTAGATCCTGGGCTGTTTCTGTATTGTATCACGTAGTAATGTGGTACCACGATGAAACAGTCAATTAAACCTTGTTTCGATCAATATTTAAGAGGATAACGCAAGTTAGGTCTAGGATAGGTCTAGGATTTGCCCCCATCAGGGTCATACTTTCGCAGTTTTAACATGCATGTTGACCTGATCGAGGGTTTTTTCTGCTTTGGATCACGTAGTAAAGTGGTACCACAACTAAAACAGTCAATTAAACCTGGTTTCGATCACTATTTTAGAGGATAACGCAAGTTAGGTCTGGGATAGGTCTGGGATTAGCCCTCAACAGACTCATACTTTCGCATTCCTCACAAACTTGTTGACCTGATCGAGGGTTTTTTCTGTTTTGGATCACGTAGTAAAGTGGTACCACACTAAAACAGTCAATGAAACCTGGTTTCGATCAATATTTTAGAGGTTAACGAAAGTTATGTCAAGTTTAGGTCTGGGATTTGCCCTAATCAGACTCATACTTTCGCATACTTCACATACTTGTTTAACAGATCCTGGGTTTTTTCTGGTTTGGGTCACGTAGTAATGTGGTACCACACTGAAACAGTCGATTAAACCAGGTCTCGATCAATATTTTTGAGGATAACGCATGGTAGGACTAGGTTAGGCCTGGGATTTTCACTCATCAGACACATACTTTCGCATTCTTCACATACTTGTTGAACGGATCCTGGGTTTTTTCTGGTTTGGATCACGTAGTAATGTGGGTCCACACTGAAACAGTCAATTAAACCTGGTTTCGATCAATATTTTAGAGAATAATCCATGTTAGGTCTAGGTTAGGTCTGGGATTTGCTCTCATCAGGCTCATTCTTTCGCATATTTCTCATACTTGATGGCTAGAACCTGGGCTTTTTCTGGATTGCATTACGTAGTAATGAAGTACAACACTGAAACAGTCAATTAAACCTGGTTTCCATCAATACCTTAGAGGACAACGCAAGTTAGGTCTGGGATATGTCTGGGATTTGCCCTCATCAGGCACATACTTTTGCGTTATTCACATACTTGTTGAACAGATCCTGGGTTTTTTCTGGTTTGGATCACGTAGTAAAGTGGTACCACACTGAAACATTCAATGAAACCTTGTCTGGATAAATATTTTAGAGGATAACGCATCGTAGGTCTGGGATAGGTCTAAGATTTGCCCTCATCAGGCTCACAGTTTCGCGTTTTTCACATACTTGTTGAACAGATCCTGGGTTTTTTCTGGTTTGGATCACGTAGTAATGTGGTACCACATTGTAACAGTCAATTAAACCTGGTTTCGATCAATATTTTAGAGAATAATTCATGTTAGGTCTAGGTTAGGTCTGGGAATTGCTCTCATCAGGCTCATTCTTTCGCATATTTCTCATACTTGATGGCTAGATCCTGGGCTTTCTGGATTGCATCACGTAGTAATGTAGTACCACACTGAAACAGTCAATGAAACCTGGTTTCCATCACTATTTTAGAGGACAACGCAAGTTAGGTCTAGCTAAGGCCTGAGATTTTCACTGATCAGACTCATACTTTCGCATTCTTCACATACTTGTTGAACGGATCCTGGGTTTTTTCTGGTTTGGATCACGTAGTAATGTCGTACCACACTGAAACAGTCAATTAAACCTGGTTTCGATCAATATTTTAGAGGATAACGCAAGTTAGGTCTGGGATAGGTCTGGGATTAGCCCTCATCAGACTCATACTTTCGCAGTTTTAACATGCATGTTGACCTGATCGAGGGTTTTTTCTGCTTTGGATCACGTAGTAAAGTGGTACCACACTAAAACAGTCAATTAAACCTGGTTTCGATCAATATCTTAGAGGACAACGCAAGTTAGGTCCGGGAGATGTCTGGGATTTGCCCTCATCAGGCTCATACTTTCGCGTTTTTCACATACTTGTTAAACAGATCCTGGGTTTTTTCAGGTTTGGATCACGTTGTAGTGTGGTACCACACTGAAACAGTCCATTAAACCTGGTTTGGATCAATATTCTAGAGGATAACGCATGTTAGGTCTAGGTTAGCCCTGGGATTTTCACTCATCAGACTCATACTTTCGCATTCTTCACATACTTGCTGACCTGATCGAGGGTTTTTTCTGCTTTGGATCACGTAGTAAAGTGGTACCACAACTAAAACAGTCAATTAAACCTGGTTTCGATCACTATTTTAGAGGATAACGCAAGTTAGGTCTGGGATAGGTCTGGGATTAGCCCTCATCAGACTCATACTTTCGCACACTTCACATACTCGTTGACAAGATCCTGGTTTTTTCCTGGTTTGGATCACGTAGTAATGTGGTACCACACCGAAACAGTCGATTAAGCCTGGTTTCGATTAATATTTTTGAGGATAACGCATGTTAGGTCTGGGATAGGTCTGGGATTTGCCCCCATCAGGCTCATACTTTCGCAGTTTTAACATGCATGTTGACCTGATCGAGGGTTTTTTCTGCTTTGGATCACGTAGTAAAGTGGTACCACACTAAAACAGTCAATTAAACCTGGTTTCGATCAATATTTTAGAGGATAACGAAAGTTATGTCTAGTTTAGGTCTGGGATTTGCCCTCATCAGACTCATACTTTCGCATACTTCACATACTTGTTGAACAGATCCTGGGTTTTTTTCTGGTTTGGATCACGTAGTAATGCGGTACCACGCTGAAACAGTCAATTAAACCTGGTTTCGATCAATATTTTGAGGATAACGCAAGGTAGGTCTGGGTTAGGTCTGGATTCGCCCTCATCAGGCTCATACTTTCGCGTTTTTCACGTACTTGTTGTACTGATCCTGGGTTTTTTCAGGTTTGGATCACGTTGTAGTGTGGTACCACACTGAAACAGTCCATTAAACCTGGTTTGGATCAATATTTTAAAGGATAACGCATGTTAGGTCTAGGTTAGCCCTGGGATTTTCACTCATCAGACTCATACTTTCGCATTCTTCACATACTTGTTGATCTGATAGAGGGTTTTTTCTGCTTTGGATCACGTAGTAAAGTGGTACCACACTAAAACAGTCAATGAAACCTGGTTTCGATCAATATTTTAGAGGTTAACGAAAGTTATGTCAAGTTTAGGTCTGGGATTTGCCCTAATCAGACTCATACTTTCGCATACTTCACATACTTGTTTAACAGATCCTGGGTTTTTTCTGGTTTGGGTCACGTAGTAATGTGGTACCACAATGAAACAGTCGATTAAACCAGGTTTCGATCAATATTTTTGAGGATAACGCATGTTAGGACTAGGTTAGGCCTGGGATTTTCACTCATCAGACACATACTTTCGCATTCTTCACATACTTGTTGGACGGATCCTGGGTTTTTTCTGGATTGCATCACGTAGTAATGTGGGACCACACTGAAACAATCAACTAAACCTGGTCTTGATAAATATTTTAGAGGACAACGCATGTTAGGTCTAGGTTAGGCCTGGGATTTGCCCTCATCAGGGTCATACTTTCGCAGTTTTAACATGCATGTTGACCTGATCGAGGGTTTTTTCTGCTTTGGATCACGTAGTAAAGTGGTACCACAACTAAAACAGTCAATTAAACCTGGTTTCGATCACTATTTTAGAGGATAACGCAAGTTAGGTCTGGGATAGGTCTGGGATTAGCCCTCATCAGACTCATACTTCCGCACACTTCACATACTCGTTGACAAGATCCTGGGTTTTTTTCTGGTTTGGATCACGTAGTAATGTGGTACCACACTGAAACAGTCGATTAAGCCTGGTTTCGATTAATATTTTTGAGGATAACGCATGTTAGGTCTGGGATAGGTCTGGGATTTGCCCTCATCAGGCTCATACTTACACGTTTTTCACATACTTGTTGAACAGATTCTGGTTTTTTTCTGGTTTGGGTCACGTAGTAATGTGGTACCACACTGAAACAGTCAATTAAACCAGGTTTCGATCAATAATTTTGAGGATAACGCATGTTAGGTCTAGGTTAGGCCTGGGATTTTCACTCATCAGACTCATACTTTCGCATTCTTCACATACTTGTTGAACAGATCCTGGGTTTTTTCTGCTTTGGATCACGTAGTAATGTGGGGCCACACTGAAACAATCAATTAAACCTGGTCATGATAAATATTTTAGAGGATAACGCATGTTAGGTCTGGGTTAGGTCTAGGATTTGCCCTCGTCAGGCTCATACTTTCGCATTCTTCCCATACTTGTTAAACGGATCCTGGGTTTTTTCTGGTTTGGATCACGTAGTAATGTGGGACCACACTGAAACAATCAATTAAACCTAGTCATGATAAATATTTTAGAGTATAACGCATGTTAGATCTGGGTTAGGTCTAGGATTTGCCCCCGTCAGGCTAATACTTTCGCATATTTCTCATACTTCATGGCTAGATCCTGGGCTATTTCTGGTTTGGATCACGTAGTAATGTGGGACCACACTGAAACAGTCAATTAAACCTGATTTCGACCAATATTTTAGAGAGTAATTCATGTTAGGTCTAGGTTAGGTCTGGGATTTGCTCTCATCAGGCTCATTCTTTCGCATATCTCTCATACTTGATGGCTAGATCCTGGGCTTTTTCTGAATTGCATCGCGTAGTAATGAAGTACAACACTGGAACAGTTAATTAAACCTGGTTTCCATCAATATCTTAGAGTACAACGCAAGTTAGGTCTGGGATAGGTCTGGGATTAGCCCTCATCAGACTCATACTTTCGCACACTTCCCATACTCGTTGACAAGATCCTGGGTTTTTTTTTGGTTTGGATCACGTAGTAATGTGGTACCACACTGAAACAGTCGATTAAGCCTGGTTTCGATTAATATTTTTGAGGATAATGCATGTTAGGTCTGGGATAGGTCTGGGATTTGCCCTCATCAGACTCATACTTTCGCACATTTCACATACTTGTTGAACAGATCCTGGGTTTTTTCTGCTTTGGATCACGTAGTAAAGTGGTACCACAACTAAAACAGTCGATTAAACCAGGTTTCGATCAATATTTTAGAGGATAACGCTTGTTAGGTCTAGGTTAGCCCTGGGATTTTCACTCATCAGACTCATACTTTCGCATTCTTCACATACTTGTTGAACAGATCCTGGGTTTTTTCTGGTTTGGATCACGTAGTAGTGTGGTACCACACTGAAACAGTCCATTAAACCTGGTTTGGATCAATATTTTAGAGGATAACGCATGTTAGGTCTAGGTTAGGTCTGGGATTTTCACTCATCAGACTCATACATTCGCATTCTTCACATACTTGTTGAACGGATCCTGGGTTTTTTCTGGGTTGGATCACATAGTAATGTGGGACCACACTGAAACAGTCAATAAAACCTGGTTTCGATCAATATATTAGAGACTAATTCATGTTAGGTCTGGGACAGGTCTGGGATTTGCCCTCATCAGGCTCATACTTTCGCGTTTTTCACATACTTTTTGAACAGATCCTGGGTTTTTTCTGGTTTGGATCACGTAGTAGTGTGGTACCACACTGAAACAGTCCATTAAACCTGGTTTGGATCAATATTTTAGAGGATAACGCAAGTTAGGTCTGGGATAGGTCTGGGATTTGCCCTCATCAGGCTCATACTTTCGCGTTTTTCACATACTTGTTGAACAGATCCTGGGGTTTTCCTGGTTTGGGTCACGTAGTAATGTGGTACCACACTGAAACAGTCGATTAAACCAGGTTTCGATCAATATTTATGAGGATAACGCATGTTAGGTCTAGGTTAGGCCTGGGATTTTCACTCATCAGACACATGCTTTCGTATTCTTCACATACTTGCTTAACGGATCCTGGGCTTTTCCTGGATTGCATCACGTAGTAATGAAGTACAACACTGAAACAGTCAATTAAATCTGGTTTCCATCAATATTTTAGAGGACAACGCATGTTAGGCCTAGGTTAGGCCAGGGATTTGCCCTCATCAGGGTCATACATTCGCAGTTTTAACATACATGTTGGCCTGATCGAGGGTTTTTTCTGCTTTGGATCACGTAGTAATATGGTGCCACACTGAAACCGTCGATTAAACCTGGTTTCGATCAATATTTTAGAGGATAACGCATGTTAGGTCTAGGTTAGGCCTGGGATTTTCACTCATCAGACTCATACTTTCGCATTCTTCACATACTTGTTGAACTGATCCTGGGTTTTTTCTGGTTTGGATCACGTAGTAATATGGTGCCACACTGAAACAGTCGATTAAACCTGGTTTCGATCAACATTTTAGAGGATAACGCATGTTAGGTCTAGGTTAGCCCTGGGATTTTCACTCTTCAGACTCATACTTTCGCATTCTTCACATACTTGTTGTACAGATCCTGGGTTTTTTCTGGTTTGGATCACGTAGTAGTGTGGTACCACACTGAAACAGTCCATTAAACCTGGTTTGGATCAATATTTTAGAGGACAACGCATGTAAGGTCTGGGTTAGGTCTGGGATTTCCCCTCATCAGGCACATACTTTCGCATATTTCTCATACTTCATGGCTAGATCCTGGGCTGTTTCTGGATTGTATCACGTAGTAATGTGGTACCACGCAGAAACAGTCAATTAAACCTGGTTTGGATCAATATTTTAGAGGATAACGCATGTTAGGTCTAGGTTAGGTCTGGGATTTTCACTCATCAGACTCATACATTCGCATTCTTCACATACTTGTTGAACGGATCCTGGGTTTTTCCTGTGTTGGATCACATAGTAATGTGGGACCACACTGAAACAGTCAATAAAACCTGGTTTCGATCAATATATTAGAGAATAATTCATGTTAGGTCTAGGTTAGGTCTGGGATTTGCTCTCATCAGGCTCATACTTTCGCATTCTTCACATACTTGTTGAACGGATCCTGGATTTTCTGGTTTGGAACCCGTAGTAATGTGGGACCACACTGAAACAATAAATTAAACCTGGTCTTGATAAATATTTTAGAGGATAACGCATGTTAGGACTGGGTTAGGTCTAGGATTTCCCCTCATCAGGCTCATACTTTCGCATATTTCTCATACTTCATGGCTAGATCCTGGGCTGTTTCTGGATTGTATCACGTAGTAATGTGGTACCACGCTGAAACAGTCAATTAAACCTTGTTTCGATCAATATTTTAGAGGATAACGCAAGTTGGGTCTAGGATAGGTCTAGGATTTGCCCTCATCAGGCTCTTACTTTCGCATATTCCTCATACTTCATGGCTAGATCCTGGGCTATTTCTGGATTGGATCACGTAGTAAAGTAGTACCACACTGAAACATTCAATGAAACCTTGTCTGGATAAATATTTTAGAGGATAACGCATCGTAGGTCTGGGTTAGGTCTAAGATTTGCCCTCATCAGGCTCACAGTTTCGCGTTTTTCACATACTTGTTGAAAAGATCCTGGGTTTTTTCTGGTTTGGATCACGTAGTAATGTGGTACCACATTGTAACAGTCAATTAAACCTGGTTTCGATCAATATTTTAGAGAATAATTCATGTTAGGTCTATGTTAGGTCTGGGAATTGCTCTCATCAGGCTCATTCATTCGCATATTTCTCATACTTGATGGCTAGATCCTGGGCTTTCTGGATTGCATCACGTAGTAATGTAGTACCACACTGAAACAGTCAATGAAACCTGGTTTCCATCACTATTTTAGAGGACAACGCAAGTTATGTCTAGTTTAGGTCTGGGATTTGCCCTCATCAGACTCATACTTTCGCATACTTCACATACTTGTTGAACAGATCCTGGGTTTTTTTCTGGTTTGGATCACGTTGTAGTGTGGTACCACACTGAAACAGTCAATGAAACCTGGTTTCGATCACTATTTTAGAGGATAACGCAAGTTAGGTCTGGGATAGGTCTGGGATTAGCCCTCATCAGACTCATACTTTCGCAGTTTTAACATGCATGTTGACCTGATCGAGGGTTTTTTCTGCTTTGGATCACGTAGTAAAGTGGTACCACACTAAAACAGTCAATTAAACCTGGTTTCGATCAATATCTTAGAGGAGAACGCAAGTTAGGTCCGGGATATGTCTGGGATTTGCCCTCATCAGGCTCATACTTTCGCGTTTTTCACATACTTGTTAAACAGATCCTGGGATTTCAGGTTTGGATCACGTTGTAGTGTGGTACCACACTGAAACAGTCCATTAAACCTGGTTTGGATCAATATTCTAGAGGATAACGCATGTTAGGTCTAGGTTAGCCATGGGATTTTCACTCATCAGACTCATACTTTCGCATTCTTCACATACTTGCTGACCTGATCGAGGGTTTTTTCTGCTTTGGATCACGTAGTAAAGTGGTACCACAACTAAAAGAGTCAATTAAACCTGGTTTCGATCACTATTTTAGAGGATAACGCAAGTTAGGTCTGGGATAGGTCTGGGATTAGCCCTCATCAGACTCATACTTTCGCACACTTCACATACTCGTTGACAAGATCCTGGTTTTTTCCTGGTTTGGATCACGTAGTAATGTGGTACCACACTGAAACAGTCGATTAAGCCTGGTTTCGATTAATATTTTTGAGGATAACGCATGTTAGGTCTGGGATAGGTCTGGGATTTGCCCTCATCAGGCTCATACTTTCGCAGTTTTAACATGCATGTTGACCTGATCGAGGGTTTTTTCTGCTTTGGATCAGGTAGTAAAGTGGTACCACACTAAAACAGTCAATTAAACCTGGTTTCGGTCAATATTTTAGAGGATAACGAAAGTTTGGTCTGGGATAGGTATGGGATTTGCCCTCATCAGGCTCATACTTACACGTTTTTCACATACTTGTTGAACAGATTCTGGTTTTTTTCTGGTTTGGGTCACGTAGTAATGTGGTACCACACTGAAACAGTCAATTAAACCAGGTTTCGATCAATAATTTTGAGGATAACGCATGTTAGGTCTAGGTTAGGCCTGGGATTTTCACTCATCAGACTCATACTTTCGCATTCTTCACATACTTGTTGAACAGATCCTGGGTTTTTTCTGGTTTGGATCACGTAGTAATGTGGGGCCACACTGAAACAATCAATTAAACCTGGTCATGATAAATATTTTAGAGGATAACGCATGTTAGGTCTGGGTTAGGTCTAGGATTTGCCCTCGTCAGGCTCATACTTTCGCATTCTTCCCATACTTGTTAAACGGATCCTGGGTTTTTTCTGGATTGGATCACGTAGTAATGTGGGACCACACTGAAACAGTCAATTAAACCTGATTTCGACCAATATTTTAGAGAGTAATTCATGTTAGGTCTAGGTTAGGTCTGGGATTTGCTCTCATCAGGCTCATTCTTTCGCATATCTCTCATACTTGATGGCTAGATCCTGGGCTTTTTCTGAATTGCATCGCGTAGTAATGAAGTACAACACTGGAACAGTTAATTAAACCTGGTTTCCATCAATATCTTAGAGTACAACGCAAGTTAGGTCTGGGATAGGTCTGGGATTTGCCCTCATCAGGGTCATACTTTCGCAGTTCTAACATACATGTTGACCTGATCGAGTGTTTTTTCTGCTTTGGATCACGTAGTAAAGTTGTACCACACTGAAACAGTCCATTAAACCTGGTTTGGATCAATATTTTAGAGGATAACGCATGTTAGGTCTAGGTTAGGCCGGGGATTTTCACTCATCAGACTCATACTTTCGCATTCTTCACATACTTGTTGGACGGATCCTGGGTTTTTTCTGGGTTGGATCACATAGTAATGTGGGACCACACTGAAACAATCAACTAAACCTGGTCTTGATAAATATTTTAGAGGATAACGCATGTTAGGTCTAGGTTAGGTCTGGGATTTTCACTAATCAGACTCATACATTCGCATTCTTCACATACTTGTTGGACGGATTCTGGGTCTTTTCCGGTTTGGGTCACGTAGTAGTGTGGTACCACACTGAAACAGTCGATTAAACCTGGTTTCGATCAATATTTTTGTGGATAACGCATGTTAGGTCTAGGTTAGGCCGGGGATTTTCACTCATCAGACTCATACTTTCGCATTCTTCACATACTTGTTGGACGGATCCTGGGTTTTTTCTGGTTTGGATCACGTAGTAATGTGGGTCCACACTGAAACAGTCAATTAAACCTGGTTTCGATCAATATTTTAGAGAATAATTCATGTTAGGTCAAGGTTAGGTCTGGGATTTGCTCTCATCAGGCTCATTCTTTCGCATATTTCTCGTACTTGATGGCTAGATCCTGGGCTTTTTCTGGATTGCATCACGTAGTAATGTGGGACCACACTGAAACAATAAACTAAACCTGGTCTTGATAAATATTTTAGAGGACAACGCATGTTAGGTCTAGGTTAGGCCTGGGATTTGCCCTCATCAGGGTCATACTTTCGCAGTTTTAACATGCATGTTGACCTGATCGAGGGTTTTTTCTGCTTTGGATCACGTAGTAAAGTGGTACCACAACTAAAACAGTCAATTAAACCTGGTTTCGATCACTATTTTAGAGGATAACGCAAGTTAGGTCTGGGATAGGTCTGGGATTAGCCCTCATCAGACTCATACTTTCGCACACTTCACATACTCGTTGACAAGATCCTGGGTTTTTTTCTGGTTTGGATCACGTAGTAATGTGGTACCACACTGAAACAGTCGATTAAGCCTGGTTTCGATTAATATTTTTGAGGATAATGCATGTTAGGTCTGGGATAGGTCTGGGATTTGCCCTCATCAGACTCATACTTTCGCACACTTCACATACTTGTTGAACAGATCCTGGGTTTTTTCTGCTTTGGATCACGTAGTAAAGTGGTACCACACTGAAACAGTCCATTAAACCTGGTTTGGATCAATATTTTAGAGGATAACGCATGTTAGGTCTAGGTTAGGTCTGGGATTTTCACTCATCAGACTCATACATTCGCATTCTTCACATACTTGTTGAACGGATCCTGGGTTTTTTCTGGGTTGGATCACATAGTAATGTGGGACCACACTGAAACAATCAACTAAACCTGGTCTTGATAAATATTTTAGAGGATAACGCATGTTAGGTCTAGGTTAGGTCTGGGATTTTCACTAATCAGACTCATACATTCGCATTCTTCACATACTTGTTGAACGGATCCTGGGTTTTTTCTGGGTTGGATCACATAGTAATGTGGTACCACACTGAAACAGTCGATTAAACCAGGTTTCGATCAATATTTTAGAGGATAACGCATGTTAGGTCTAGGTTAGGCCTGGGATTTTCACTCATCAGACTCATACTTTCGCATTCTTCACATACTTGTTGAACGGAGCCTGGGTTTTTTCTGGTTTGGATCACGTAGTAATGTGGGACCACACTGAAACAGTCAATAAAACCTGGTTTCGATCAATATTTTAGAGAATAATTCATGTTAGGTCTAGGTTAGGTCTGGGATTTGCTCTCATCAGGCTCATACTTTCGCCTTCTTCACATACTTGTTGAACGGATCCTGGGTTTTTTCTGGTTTGGAACCCGTAGTAATGTGGGACCACACTGAAACAATAAATTAAACCTGGTCTCGATAAATATTTTAGAGGATAACGCATGTTAGGTCTGGGTTAGGTCTAGGATTTCCCCTCATCAGGCTCATACTTTCGCACACTTCACATACTCGTTGACAAGATCCTGGGTTTTTTTCTGGTTTGGATCACGTAGTAATGTGGTACCACATTGTAACAGTCAATTAAACCTGGTTTCGATCAATATTTTAGAGAATAATTCATGTTAGGTCTAGGTTAGGTCTGGGAATTGCTCTCATCAGGCTCATTCTTTCGCATATTTCTCATACTTGATGGCTAGAACCTGGGCTGTTTCTGGATTGTATCACGTAGTAATGTGGTACCACACTGAAACAGTCAATGAAACCTGGTTTCGATCACTATTTTAGAGGATAACGCAAGTTAGGTCTGGGATAGGTCTGGGATTAGCCCTCATCAGACTCATACTGTCGCATTCTTCACAAACTTGTTGACCTGATCGAGGGTTTTTTCTGCTTTGGATCACGTAGTAAAGTGATACCACACTAAAACAGTCAATGAAACCTGGTTTCGATCAATATTTTAGAGGTTAACGAAAGTTATGTCAAGTTTAGTTCTGGGATTTGCCCTAATCAGACTCATACTTTCGCATACTTCACATACTTGTTTAACAGATCCTGGGTTTTTTCTGGTTTGGATCACGTAGTAAAGTGGTACCACACTGAAACATTCAATGAAACCTTGTCTGGATAAATATTTTAGAGGATAACGCATCGTAGGTCTGGGATAGGTCTAAGATTTGCCCTCATCAGGCTCACAGTTTCGCGTTTTTCACATACTTGTTGAACAGATCCTGGGTTTTTTCTGGTTTGGATCACGTAGTAATGTGGGGCCACACTGAAACAATCAATTAAACCTGGTCATGATAAATATTTTAGAGGATAACGCAAGTTAGGTCTGGGATAGGTCTGGGATTAGCCCTCATCAGACTCATACTTTCGCACACTTCACATACTCGTTGACAAGATCCTGGGTTTTTTTCTGGTTTGGATCACGTAGTAATGTGGTACCACATTGTAACAGTCAATTAAACCTGGTTTCGATCAATATTTTAGAGAATAATTCATGTTAGGTCTAGGTTAGGTCTGGGAATTGCTCTCATCAGGCTCATTCTTTCGCATATTTCTCATACTTGATGGCTAGATCCTGGGCTTTCTGGATTGCATCACGTAGTAATGTAGTACCACACTGAAACAGTCAATGAAACCTGGTTTCCATCACTATTTTAGAGGACAACGCAAGTTAGGTCTAGCTAAGGCCTGAGATTTTCACTGATCAGACTCATACTTTCGCATTCTTCACATACTTGTTGAACGGATCCTGGGTTTTTTCTGGTTTGGATCACGTAGTAATGTGGTACCACACTGAAACAGTCAATTAAACCTGGTTTCGATCAATATTTTAGAGGATAACGCAAGTTAGGTCTGGGATAGGTCTGGGATTAGCCCTCATCAGACTCATACTTTCGCAGTTTTAACATGCATGTTGACCTGATCGAGGGTTTTTTCTGCTTTGGATCACGTAGTAAAGTGGTACCACACTAAAACAGTCAATTAAACCTGGTTTCGATCACTATTTTAGAGGATAACGCAAGTTAGGTCTGGGATAGGTCTGGGATTAGCCCTCATCAGACTCATACTTCCGCACACTTCACATACTCGTTGACAAGATCCTGGGTTTTTTTCTGGTTTGGATCACGTAGTAATGTGGTACCACACTGAAACAGTCGATTAAGCCTGGTTTCGATTAATATTTTTGAGGATAACGCATGTTAGGTCTGGGATAGGTCTGGGATTTGCCCTCATCAGGCTCATACTTTCGCAGTTTTAACATGCATGTTGACCTGATCGAGGGTTTTTTCTGCTTTGGATCAGGTAGTAAAGTGGTACCACACTAAAACAGTCAATTAAACCTGGTTTCGGTCAATATTTTAGAGGATAACGAAAGTTTGGTCTGGGATAGGTATGGGATTTGCCCTCATCAGGCTCATACTTACACGTTTTTCACATACTTGTTGAACAGATTCTGGTTTTTTTCTGGTTTGGGTCACGTAGTAATGTGGTACCACACTGAAACAGTCAATTAAACCAGGTTTCGATCAATAATTTTGAGGATAACGCATGTTAGGTCTAGGTTAGGCCTGGGATTTTCACTCATCAGACTCATACTTTCGCATTCTTCACATACTTGTTGAACAGATCCTGGGTTTTTTCTGGTTTGGATCACGTAGTAATGTGGGGCCACACTGAAACAATCAATTAAACCTGGTCATGATAAATATTTTAGAGGATAACGCATGTTAGGTCTGGGTTAGGTCTAGGATTTGCCCTCGTCAGGCTCATACTTTCGCATTCTTCCCATACTTGTTAAACGGATCCTGGGTTTTTTCTGGTTTGGATCACGTAGTAATGTGGGACCACACTGAAACAATCAATTAAACCTAGTCATGATAAATATTTTAGAGTATAACGCATGTTAGATCTGGGTTAGGTCTAGGATTTGCCCCCGTCAGGCTCATACTTTCGCATATTTCTCATACTTCATGGCTAGATCCTGGGCTATTTCTGGTTTGGATCACGTAGTAATGTGGGACCACACTGAAACAGTCAATTAAACCTGATTTCGACCAATATTTTAGAGAGTAATTCATGTTAGGTCTAGGTTAGGTCTGGGATTTGCTCTCATCAGGCTCATTCTTTCGCATATCTCTCATACTTGATGGCTAGATCCTGGGCTTTTTCTGAATTGCATCGCGTAGTAATGAAGTACAACACTGGAACAGTTAATTAAACCTGGTTTCCATCAATATCTTAGAGTACAACGCAAGTTAGGTCTGGGATAGGTCTGGGATTAGCCCTCATCAGACTCATACTTTCGCACACTTCCCATACTCGTTGACAAGATCCTGGGTTTTTTTTTGGTTTGGATCACGTAGTAATGTGGTACCACACTGAAACAGTCGATTAAGCCTGGTTTCGATTAATATTTTTGAGGATAATGCATGTTAGGTCTGGGATAGGTCTGGGATTTGCCCTCATCAGACTCATACTTTCGCACATTTCACATACTTGTTGAACAGATCCTGGGTTTTTTCTGCTTTGGATCACGTAGTAAAGTGGTACCACAACTAAAACAGTCGATTAAACCAGGTTTCGATCAATATTTTAGAGGATAACGCTTGTTAGGTCTAGGTTAGCCCTGGGATTTTCACTCATCAGACTCATACTTTCGCATTCTTCACATACTTGTTGAACAGATCCTGGGTTTTTTCTGGTTTGGATCACGTAGTAGTGTGGTACCACACTGAAACAGTCCATTAAACCTGGTTTGGATCAATATTTTAGAGGATAACGCATGTTAGGTCTAGGTTAGGTCTGGGATTTTCACTCATCAGACTCATACATTCGCATTCTTCACATACTTGTTGAACGGATCCTGGGTTTTTTCTGGGTTGGATCACATAGTAATGTGGGACCACACTGAAACAGTCAATAAAACCTGGTTTCGATCAATATATTAGAGAATAATTCATGTTAGGTCTGGGATAGGTCTGGGATTTGCCCTCATCAGGCTCATACTATCGCGTTTTTCACATACTTTTTGAACAGATCCTGGGTTTTTTCTGGTTTGGATCACGTAGTAGTGTGGTACCACACTGAAACAGTCCATTAAACCTGGTTTGGATCAATATTTTAGAGGATAACGCAAGTTAGGTCTGGGATAGGTCTGGGATTTGCCCTCATCAGGCTCATACTTTCGCGTTTTTCACATACTTGTTGAACAGATCCTGGGGTTTTCCTGGTTTGGGTCACGTAGTAATGTGGTACCACACTGAAACAGTCGATTAAACCAGGTTTCGATCAATATTTATGAGGATAACGCATGTTAGGTCTAGGTTAGGCCTGGGATTTTCACTCATCAGACACATGCTTTCGTATTCTTCACATACTTGCTTAACGGATCCTGGGCTTTTCCTGGATTGCATCACGTAGTAATGAAGTACAACACTGAAACAGTCAATTAAATCTGGTTTCCATCAATATTTTAGAGGACAACGCATGTTAGGCCTAGGTTAGGCCAGGGATTTGCCCTCATCAGGGTCATACATTCGCAGTTTTAACATACATGTTGGCCTGATCGAGGGTTTTTTCTGCTTTGGATCACGTAGTAATATGGTGCCACACTGAAACAGTCGATTAAACCTGGTTTCGATCAACATTTTAGAGGATAACGCATGTTAGGTCTAGGTTAGCCCTGGGATTTTCACTCTTCAGACTCATACTTTCGCATTCTTCACATACTTGTTGTACAGATCCTGGGTTTTTTCTGGTTTGGATCACGTAGTAGTGTGGTACCACACTGAAACAGTCCATTAAACCTGGTTTGGATCAATATTTTAGAGGACAACGCATGTAAGGTCTGGGTTAGGTCTAGGATTTCCCCTCATCAGGCACATACTTTCGCATATTTCTCATACTTCATGGCTAGATCCTGGGCTGTTTCTGGATTGTATCACGTAGTAATGTGGTACCACGCAGAAACAGTCAATTAAACCTGGTTTGGATCAATATTTTAGAGGATAACGCATGTTAGGTCTAGGTTAGGTCTGGGATTTTCACTCATCAGACTCATACATTCGCATTCTTCACATACTTGTTGAACGGATCCTGGGTTTTTCCTCGGTTGGATCACATAGTAATGTGGGACCACACTGAAACTGTCAATAAAACCTGGTTTCGATCAATATATTAGAGAATAATTCATGTTAGGTCTAGGTTAGGTCTGGGATTTGCTCTCATCAGGCTCATACTTTCGCATTCTTCACATACTTGTTGAACGGATCCTGGGTTTTTTCTGGTTTGGAACCCGTAGTAATGTGGGACCACACTGAAACAATAAATTAAACCTGGTCTTGATAAATATTTTAGAGGATAACGCATGTTAGGACTGGGTTAGGTCTAGGATTTCCCCTCATCAGGCTCATACTTTCGCATATTTCTCATACTTCATGGCTAGATCCTGGGCTGTTTCTGGATTGTATCACGTAGTAATGTGGTACCACGCTGAAACAGTCAATTAAACCTTGTTTCGATCAATATTTTAGAGGATAACGCAAGTTGGGTCTAGGATAGGTCTAGGATTTGCCCTCATCAGGCTCTTACTTTCGCATATTCCTCATACTTCATGGCTAGATCCTGGGCTATTTCTGGATTGGATCACGTAGTAAAGTGGTACCACACTGAAACATTCAATGAAACCTTGTCTGGATATATATTTTAGAGGATAACGCATCGTAGGTCTGGGTTAGGTCTAAGATTTGCCCTCATCAGGCTCACAGTTTCGCGTTTTTCACATACTTGTTGAAAAGATCCTGGGTTTTTTCTGGTTTGGATCACGTAGTAATGTGGTACCACATTGTAACAGTCAATTAAACCTGGTTTCGATCAATATTTTAGAGAATAATTCATGTTAGGTCTAGGTTAGGTCTGGGAATTGCTCTCATCAGGCTCATTCATTCGCATATTTCTCATACTTGATGGCTAGATCCTGGGCTTTCTGGATTGCATCACGTAGTAATGTAGTACCACACTGAAACAGTCAATGAAACCTGGTTTCCATCACTATTTTAGAGGACAACGCAAGTTATGTCTAGTTTAGGTCTGGGATTTGCCCTCATCAGACTCATACTTTCGCATACTTCACATACTTGTTGAACAGATCCTGGGTTTTTTTCTGGTTTGGATCACGTTGTAGTGTGGTACCACACTGAAACAGTCAATGAAACCTGGTTTCGATCACTATTTTAGAGGATAACGCAAGTTAGGTCTGGGATAGGTCTGGGATTAGCCCTCATCAGACTCATACTTTCGCAGTTTTAACATGCATGTTGACCTGATCGAGGGTTTTTTCTGCTTTGGATCACGTAGTAAAGTGGTACCACACTAAAACAGTCAATTAAACCTGGTTTCGATCAATATCTTAGAGGACAACGCAAGTTAGGTCCGGGATATGTCTGGGATTTGCCCTCATCAGGCTCATACTTTCGCGTTTTTCACATACTTGTTAAACAGATCCTGGGATTTCAGGTTTGGATCACGTTGTAGTGTGGTACCACACTGAAACAGTCCATTAAACCTGGTTTGGATCAATATTCTAGAGGATAACGCATGTTAGGTCTAGGTTAGCCCTGGGATTTTCACTCATCAGACTCATACTTTCGCATTCTTCACATACTTGCTGACCTGATCGAGGGTTTTTTCTGCTTTGGATCACGTAGTAAAGTGGTACCACAACTAAAAGAGTCAATTAAACCTGGTTTCGATCACTATTTTAGAGGATAACGCAAGTTAGGTCTGGGATAGGTCTGGGATTAGCCCTCATCAGACTCATACTTTCGCACACTTCACATACTCGTTGACAAGATCCTGGTTTTTTCCTGGTTTGGATCACGTAGTAATGTGGTACCACACTGAAACAGTCGATTAAGCCTGGTTTCGATTAATATTTTTGAGGATAACGCATGTTAGGTCTGGGATAGGTCTGGGATTTGCCCTCATCAGGCTCATACTTTCGCAGTTTTAACATGCATGTTGACCTGATCGAGGGTTTTTTCTGCTTTGGATCACGTAGTAAAGTGGTACCACACTAAAACAGTCAATTAAACCTGGTTTCGATCAATATTTTAGAGGATAACGAAATTTATGTCTAGTTTAGGTCTGGGATTTGCCCTCATCAGACTCATACTTTCGCATACTTCACATACTTGTTGAACAGATCCTGGGTTTTTTTCTGGTTTGGATCACGTAGTAATGCGGTACCACGCTGAAACAGTCAATTAAACCTGGTTTCGATCAATATTTTGAGGATAACGCAAGTTAGGTCTGGGTTAGGTCTGGATTCGCCCTCATCAGGCTCATACTTTCGCGTTTTTCACGTACTTGTTGTACTGATCCTGGGTTTTTTCAGGTTTGGATCACGTTGTAGTGTGGTACCACACTGAAACAGTCCATTAAACCTGGTTTGGATCAATATTTTAGAGGATAACGCATGTTAGGTCTAGGTTAGCCCTGGGATTTTCACTCATCAGACTCATACTTTCGCATTCTTCACATACTTGTTGATCTGATCGAGGGTTTTTTCTGCTTTGGATCACGTAGTAAAGTGGTACCACACTAAAACAGTCAATGAAACCTGGTTTCGATCAATATTTTAGAGGTTAACGAAAGTTATGTCAAGTTTAGGTCTGGGATTTGCCCTAATCAGACTCATACTTTCGCATACTTCACATACTTGTTTAACAGATCCTGTGTTTTTTCTGGTTTGTGTCACGTAGTAATGTGGTACCACACTGAAACAGTCGATTAAACCAGGTTTCGATCAATATTTTTGAGGATAACGCATGTTAGGACTAGGTTAGGCCTGGGATTTTCACTCATCAGACACATACTTTCGCATTCTTCACATACTTGTTGGACGGATCCTGGGTTTTTTCTGGATTGCATCACGTAGTAATGTGGGACCACACTGAAACAATCAACTAAACCTGGTCTTGATAAATATTTTAGAGGACAACGCATGTTAGGTCTAGGTTAGGCCTGGGATTTGCCCTCATCAGGGTCATACTTTCGCAGTTTTAACATGCATGTTGACCTGATCGAGGGTTTTTTCTGCTTTGGATCACGTAGTAAAGTGGTACCACAACTAAAACAGTCAATTAAACCTGGTTTCGATCACTATTTTAGAGGATAACGCAAGTTAGGTCTGGGATAGGTCTGGGATTAGCCCTCATCAGACTCATACTTTCGCACACTTCACATACTCGTTGACAAGATCCTGGGTTTTTTTCTGGTTTGGATCACGTAGTAATGTGGTACCACACTGAAACAGTCGATTAAGCCTGGTTTCGATTAATATTTTCGAGGATAACGCATGTTAGGTCTGGGATAGGTCTGGGATTTGCCCTCATCAGGCTCATACTTTCGCAGTTTTAACATGCATGTTGACCTGATCGAGGGTTTTTTCTGCTTTGGATCAGGTAGTAAAGTGGTACCACACTAAAACAGTCAATTAAACCTGGTTTCGGTCAATATTTTAGAGGATAACGAAAGTTTGGTCTGGGATAGGTATGAGATTTGCCCTCATCAGGCTCATACTTACACGTTTTTCACATACTTGTTGAACAGATTCTGGTTTTTTTTCTGGTTTGGGTCACGTAGTAATGTGGTACCACACTGAAACAGTCAATTAAACCAGGTTTCGATCAATAATTTTGAGGATAATGCATGTTAGGTCTAGGTTAGGCCTGGGATTTTCACTCATCAGACTCATACTTTCGCATTCTTCACATACTTGTTGAACAGATCCTGGGTTTTTTCTGGTTTGGATCACGTAGTAATGTGGGGCCACACTGAAACAATCAATTAAACCTGGTCATGATAAATATTTTAGAGGATAACGCATGTTATGTCTGGGTTAGGTCTAGGATTTGCCCTCGTCAGGCTCATACTTTCGCATTCTTCCCATACTTGTTAAACGGATCCTGGGTTTTTTCTGGTTTGGATCACGTAGTAATGTGGGACCACACTGAAACAATCAATTAAACCTAGTCATGATAAATATTTTAGAGTATAACGCATGTTAGATCTGGGTTAGGTCTAGGATTTGCCCCCGTCAGGCTCATACTTTCGCATATTTCTCATACTTCATGGCTAGATCCTGGGCTATTTCTGGATTGGATCACGTAGTAATGTGGGACCACACTGAAACAGTCAATTAAACCTGATTTCGACCAATATTTTAGAGAGTAATTCATGTTAGGTCTAGGTTAGGTCTGGGATTTGCTCTCATCAGGCTCATTCTTTCGCATATCTCTCATACTTGATGGCTAGATCCTGGGCTTTTTCTGAATTGCATCGCGTAGTAATGAAGTACAACACTGGAACAGTTAATTAAACCTGGTTTCCATCAATATCTTAGAGTACAACGCAAGTTAGGTCTGGGATAGGTCTGGGATTTGCCCTCATCAGGGTCATACTTTCGCAGTTCTAACATACATGTTGACCTGATCGAGTGTTTTTTCTACTTTGGATCACGTAGTAAAGTTGTACCACACTGAAACAGGCCATTAAACCTGGTTTGGATCAATATTTTAGAGGATAACGCATGTTAGGTCTAGGTAAGGTCTGGGATTTTCACTCATCAGACTCATACTTTCGGATTCTTCACATACTTGTTGAACAGATCCTGGGTTTTTTCCGGTTTGGGTCACGTAGTAGTGTGGTACCACACTGAAACAGTCGATTAAACCTGGTTTCGATCAATATTTTTGTGGATAACGCATGTTAGGTCTAGGTTAGGCCGGGGATTTTCACTCATCAGACTCATACTTTCGCATTCTTCACATACTTGTTGGACGGATCCTGGGTTTTTTCTGGTTTGGATCACGTAGTAATGTGGGTCCACACTGAAACAGTCAATTAAACCTGGTTTCGATCAATATTTTAGAGAATAATTCATGTTAGGTCAAGGTTAGGTCTGGGATTTGCTCTCATCAGGCTCATTCTTTCGCATATTTCTCGTACTTGATGGCTAGATCCTGGGCTTTTTCTGGATTGCATCACGTAGTAATGTGGGACCACACTGAAACAATCAACTAAACCTGGTCTTGATAAATATTTTAGAGGACAACGCATGTTAGGTCTAGGTTAGGCCTGGGATTTGCCCTCATCAGGGTCATACTTTCGCAGTTTTAACATGCATGTTGACCTGATCGAGGGTTTTTTCTGCTTTGGATCACGTAGTAAAGTGGTACCACAACTAAAACAGTCAATTAAACCTGGTTTCGATCACTATTTTAGAGGATAACGCAAGTTAGGTCTGGGATAGGTCTGGGATTAGCCCTCATCAGACTCATACTTTCGCACACTTCACATACTCGTTGACAAGATCCTGGGTTTTTTTCTGGTTTGGATCACGTAGTAATGTGGTACCACACTGAAACAGTCCATTAAACCTGGTTTGGATCAATATTTTAGAGGATAACGCATGTTAGGTCTAGGTTAGGCCTGGGATTTTCACTCATCAGACACATGCTTTCGTATTCTTCACATACTTGCTTAACGGATCCTGGGCTTTTCCTGGATTGCATCACGTAGTAATGAAGTACAACACTGAAACAGTCGATTAAGCCTGGTTTCGATTAATATTTTTGAGGATAATGCATGTTAGGTCTGGGATAGGTCTGGGATTTGCCCTCATCAGACTCATACTTTCGCACACTTCACATACTTGTTGAACAGATCCTGGGTTTTTTCTGCTTTGGATCACGTAGTAAAGTGGTACCACACTGAAACAGTCCATTAAACCTGGTTTGGATCAATATTTTAGAGGATAACGCATGTTAGGTCTAGGTTAGGTCTGGGATTTTCACTCATCAGACTCATACATTCGCATTCTTCACATACTTGTTGAACGGATCCTGGGTTTTTTCTGGGTTGGATCACATAGTAATGTGGGACCACACTGAAACAGTCAATAAAACCTGGTTTCGATCAATATATTAGAGAATAATTCATGTTAGGTCTGGGATAGGTCTGGGATTTGCCCTCATCAGGTTCATACTTTCGCGTTTTTCACATACTTTTTGAACAGATCCTGGGTTTTTTCTGGTTTGGATCACGTAGTAGTGTGGTACCACACTGAAACAGTCCATTAAACCTGGTTTGGATCAATATTTTAGAGGATAACGCAAGTTAGGTCTGGGATAGGTCTGGGATTTGCCCTCATCAGGCTCATACTTTCGCGTTTTTCACATACTTGTTGAACAGATCCTGGGGTTTTCCTGGTTTGGGTCACGTAGTAATGTGGTACCACACTGAAACAGTCGATTAAACCAGGTTTCGATCAATATTTATGAGGATAACGCATGTTAGGTCTAGGTTAGGCCTGGGATTTTCACTCATCAGACACATGCTTTCGTATTCTTCACATACTTGCTTAACGGATCCTGGGCTTTTCCTGGATTGCATCACGTAGTAATGAAGTACAACACTGAAACAGTCAATTAAATCTGGTTTCCATCAATATTTTAGAGGACAACGCATGTTAGGCCTAGGTTAGGCCAGGGATTTGCCCTCATCAGGGTCATACATTCGCAGTTTTAACATACATGTTGGCCTGATCGAGGGTTTTTTCTGCTTTGGATCACGTAGTAAAGTGGTACCACACTGAAACAGTCGATTAAACCAGGTTTCGAACAATATTTATGAGCATAACGCATGTTAGGTCTAGGTTAGCCCTGGGATTTTCACTCATCAGACTCATACTTTCGCATTCTTCACATACTTGTTGAACTGATCCTGGGTTTTTTCTGGTTTGGATCACGTAGTAATATGGTGCCACACTGAAACAGTCGATTAAACCTGGTCTTGATAAATATTTTAGAGGATAACGCATGTAAGGTCTGGGTTAGGTCTAGGATTTCCCCTCATCAGGCTCATACTTTCGCATATTTCTCATACTTCATGGCTAGATCCTGGGCTGTTTCTGGATTGTATCACGTAGTAATGTGGTACCACGCAGAAACAGTCAATTAAACTTGGTTTGCATCAATATTTTAGAGGATAACGCATGTTAGGTCTAGGTTAGGTCTGGGATTTTCACTCATCAGACTCATACATTCGCATTCTTCACATACTTGTTGAACGGATCCTGGGTTTTTTCTGGGTTGGATCACATAGTAATGTGGGACCACACTGAAACAGTCAATAAAACCTGGTTTCGATCAATATTTTAGAGAATAATTCATGTTAGGTCTAGGTTAGGTCTGGGATTTGCTCTCATCAGGCTCATACTTTCGCATATTTCTCATACTTCATGGCTAGATCCTGGGCTATTTCTGGATTGGATCACGTAGTAAAGTGGTACCACACTGAAACATTCAATGAAACCTTGTCTGGATAAATATTTTAGAGGATAACGCATCGTAGGTCTGGGTTAGGTCTAAGATTTGCCCTCATCAGGCTCACAGTTTCGCGTTTTTCACATACTTGTTGAACAGATCCTGGGTTTTTTCTGGATTCTATCACGTTGTAATGTGGTACCACGATGAAACAGTCAATTAAACCTTGTTTCGATCAATATTTAAGAGGATAACGCAAGTTAGGTCTAGGATAGGTCTGGGATTTGCCCTAATCAGACTCATACTTTCGCATACTTCACATACTTGCTTAACAGATCCTGGGTTTTTTCTGGTTTGGGTCACGTAGTAATGTGGTACCACACTGAAACAGTCGATTAAACCAGGTTTCGATCAATATTTTTGAGGATAACGCATGTTAGGACTAGGTTAGGCCTGGGATTTTCACTCATCAGACACATACTTTCGCATTCTTCACATACTTGTTGAATGGATCCTGAGCTTTTTCTGGTTTGGATCACGTAGTAATTTGGGTCCACACTGAAACAGTCAATTAAACCTGGTTTCGATCAATATTTTAGAGAATAATCCATGTTAGGTCTAGGTTAGGTCTGGGATTTGCTCTCATCAGGCTCATTCTTTCGCATATTTCTCATACTTGTTGAACGGAGCCTGGGTTCTTTCTGGTTTGGATCACGTAGTAATGTGGGACCACACTGAAACAGTCAATAAAACCTGGTTTCGATCAATACCTTAGAGGACAACGCAAGTTAGGTCTGGGATATGTCTGGGATTTGCCCTCATCAGGCACATACTTTTGCGTTATTCACATACTTGTTGAACAGATCCTGGGTTTTTTCTGGTTTGGATCACGTAGTAAAGTGGTACCACACTGAAACATTCAATGAAACCTGGTCTTGATAAATATTTTAGAGGATAACGCATGTTAGGTCTGGGTCAGGTCTAGGATTTCCCCTCATCAGGCTCATACTTTCGCATATTTCTCATACTTGATGGCTAGATCCTGGGCTTTTTCTGGATTGCATTACGTAGTAATGAAGTACAACACTGAAACAGTCAATTAAACCTGGTTTCCATCAATACCTTAGAGGACAACGCAAGTTAGGTCTGGGATATGTCTGGGATTTGCCCTCATCAGGCACATACTTTTGCGTTATTCACATACTTGTTGAACAGATCCTGGGTTTTTTCTGGTTTGGATCACGTAGTAATGTGGTACCACATTGTAACAGTCAATTAAACCTGGTTTCGATCAAAATTTTAGAGGATAACGCAAGTTACGTCTGGGATAGGTCTGGGATTTGACCTCATCAGACTCATACTTTCACACACTTCACATACTCCATGAACAGATCCCGGGTTATTTTCTGGGTTGGATCACATAGTAATGTGGTACCACACTGAAACAGTCGAACAATCCAGGTTTCGATCAATATTTTAGAGGATAACGCATGTTAGGTCGAGGTTAGGCCTGGGATTTTCACTCTTCAGACACATACTTTCGCATTCTTCACATACTTGTTGGACGGAGCCTGGGTTCTTTCTGGTTTGGATCACGTAGTAATGTGGGACCACACTGAAACAGTCAATAAAACCTGGTTTCGATCAATATATTAGAGAATAATTCATGTTAGGTCTAGGTTAGGTCTGGGATTTGCTCTCATCAGGCTCATACTTTCGCATTCTTCACATACTTGTTGAACAGATCCTGGGTTTTTTCTGGTTTGGATCACGTAATAGTGTGGTACCACACTGAAACAGTCCATTAAACCTGGTTTGGATCAATATTTTAGAGGATAACGCATGTTAGGTCTAGGTTAGGTCTGGGATTTTCACTCATCAGACTCATACATTCGCATTCTTCACATACTTGTTGAACGGATCCTGGGTTTTTTCTGGGTTGGATCACATAGTAATGTGGTACCACACTGAAACAGTCGATTAAACCAGGTTTCGATCAATATTTTTGAGGATAACGCATGTTAGGACTAGGTTAGGCCTGGGATTTTCACTCTTCAGACTCATACTTTCGCATTCTTCACATACTTGTTGAACGGAGCCTGGGTTCTTTCTGGTTTGGATCACGTAGTAATGTGGGACCACACTGAAACAGTCAATAAAACCTGGTTTCGATCAATATATTAGAGAATAATTCATGTTAGGTCTAGGTTAGGTCTGGGATTTGCTCTCATCAGGCTCATACTTTCGCATTCTTCACATACTTGTTGAACGGATCCTGGGTATTTTCTGGTTTGGAACCCGTAGTAATGTGGGACCACACTGAAACAATAAATTAAACCTAGTCTTGATAAATATTTTAGAGGATAACGCATGTTAGGTCTGGGTTAGGTCTAGGATTTCCCCTCATCAGGCTCATACTTTCGCATATTTCTCATACTTGATGGCTAGATCCTGGGCTTTTTCTGGATTGCATTACGTAGTAATGAAGTACAACACTGAAACAGTCAATTAAACCTGGTTTCCATCAATACCTTAGAGGACAACGCAAGTTAGGTCTGGGATAGGTCTAGGATTTGCCCTCATCAGGGTCATACTTTCGCAGTTTTAACATGCATGTTGACCTGATCGAGGGTTTTTTCTGCTTTGGATCACGTAGTAAAGTGGTACCACAACTAAAACAGTCAATTAAACCTGGTTTCGATCACTATTTTAGAGGATAACGCAAGTTAGGTCTGGGATAGGTCTGGGATTAGCCCTCATCAGACACATACTTTCGCATTCTTCCCATACTTGTTGAACGGATCCTGGGTTTTTTCTGGTTTGGATCACGTAGTAATGTGGGACCACACTGAAACAGTCAATAAAACCTGGTTTCGATCAATATATTAGAGAATAATTCATGTTAGGTCTAGGTTAGGTCTGGGATTTGCTCTCATCAGGCTCATACTTTCGCATTCTTCACATACTTGTTGAACGGATCCTGGGTTTTTTCTGGTTTGGAACCCGTAGTAATGTGGGACCACACTGAAACAATAAATTAAACCTGGTCTTGATAAATATTTTAGAGGATAACGCATGTTAGGTCTGGGTTAGGTCTAGGATTTCCCCTCATCAGGCTCATACTTTCGCATATTTCCCATACTTCATGGCTAGATCCTGGGGTGTTTCTGGATTGTATCACGTAGTAATGTTGTACCACGCTGAAACAGTCAATTAAACCTTGTTTCGATCAATATTTTAGAAGATAACGCAAGTTAGGTCTAGGATAGGTCTAGGATTTGCCCTTATCAGGCTCTTACTTTCGCATATTTCTCATACTTCATGGCTAAATCCTGGGCTATTTCTGGATTGGATCACGTAGTAAAGTGGTACCACACTGAAACATTCAATGAAACATTGTCTGGATAAATATTTTAGAGGATAACGCATCTTAGGTCTGGGTTAGGTCTAAGATTTGCCCTCACCAGGCTCACAGTTTCGAGTTTTTCACATACTTGTTGAACAGATCCTGGGTTTTGTCTCGTTCGGATCACGAAGTGGTGTGGTACCACACTGAAACAGTCCATTAAAGCTGGTTTCGCTCAATATTTTAGAGGATAACGCATGTTAGGTCTAGGATAGGTCTGGGACTTGCTCTCATCAGGCTCATTCTTTCGCATATTTCTCATACTTGATGGCTAGATCATGGGCTCTTTCTGGATTGCATCACGTAGTAATGTAGTACCACACTGAAACAGTCAATGAAACCTGGTTTCCATCACTATTTTAGAGGACAGCGCAAGTTAGGTCTAGCTAAGGCCTGAGATTTTCACTGATCAGACTCATACTTTCGCAGACTTCACATACTCGTTTGACAGATCCTGGGTTATTTTCTGGTTTGGATCGCATAGTAATGTGGTACCACACTGAAACAGTCGATTAAACCAGGTTTCGATCAATATTCTTGAGGATAACGCATGTTAGGTCTAGGTTAGGCCTGGGATTTTCACTCATCAGACTCATACTTTCGCATTCTTCACATACTTGTTGAACGGATCCTGGGTTTTTTCTGGTTTGGATCACGTAGTAATGTGGTGCCACATTGAAACAGTCGATTAAACCTGGTTCCGATCAATGTTTTAGAGGATAACGCATGTTAGGTCTAGGTTAGCCCTGGGATTTTCACTCTTCAGACTCATACTTTCGCATTCTTCACATACTTGTTGTACAGATCCTGGGTTTTTTCTGGTTTGGATCACGTAGTAGTGTGGTACCACACTGACACAGTCCATTAAACCTGGTTTGGATCAATATTTTAGAGGATAACGCATGTTAGGTCTAGGTTAGGTCTAGGATTTTCACTCATCAGACTCATACTTTCGCATTCTTCACATACTTGTTGAACGGATCCTGGGTTTTTTCTGGTTTGGATCACGTAGTAATGTGGGACCACACTGAAACAGTCAATTAAACCTGATTTCGATCAATATTTTAGAGAATAATTCATGTTAGGTCTAGGTTAGGTCTGGGATTTGCTCTCATCAGGCTCATTCTTTCGCATATTTCTCATACTTGATGGCTAGATCCTGGGCTTTTTCTGGATTGCATCACGTAGTAATGAAGTACAACACTGAAACAGTCAATTAAACCTGGTTTCCATCAATACCTTAGAGGACAACGCAAGTTAGGTCTGGGATATGTCTGGGATTTGCCCTCATCAGGCTCATACTTTTTTTTTTTTTTTTTTTTTTTGTCGTGGGGAAAATCTTCGAAAGACTCCCTCCCACCTCCTTGGGGAGAGGTGGGAGGGGTGTGTGGGATTCCCCGCGCCCGTACAACGACAGGCGCGGGACCTACCCACTAAAAACCCCACGGTGACCCTTCGGCACGCTTTGGGAGGATACCGGGAATCGCTCGAAGCATTCTTCCGGTATCCTCCCCGTGCCCGCGCTTTCGCGCCCATCCCCCGGGGGGACAATCGGTCCCCCCAGTAGACACACTGCCTCATAGCGGCGGGACGGGGCCACTCCATCCCGCCGCTATCCGTCCCGGGGCCGCGTTTAGTGGCGGCTGCGGGCCCCAACTCGCAACCGCCCGCGACCCCGTTTCCACCCCTCGGCGGCCGGGCGTTCATGGCCGCACCAGACCGCCGAGGGTGCCTCCCCTTGCGTCGGACCGGTAGGGGGAGGCACTCCTACCCCCAACCGGTCCGACCCGGCGCCGCCTGGCGGGAGGAGGGTCCCCTCAGGACCCCCCTCCCAGCCTAGGTCATCCGCCACGCCTCGCGACCGGGCGACGACCTCGGGCCACCGCACGAGCGCGAGCTTCAGCGCGCCGCTGAAGCTCGCGCTCCCTCCCCGCGGCCTCCTTCTGGAACATTACGTTCTCGTAGAAGGAGGCCGCGGCCCTCCACTTCTCCTCGCTGCCGAGCATGGCGCGCACCACGCCCGGCAGCGAGACATCCCGCCCGACGACGCCGACCAGGACACGGCGCTCCTCCTCCCACGCGGGGCATACCTCCAGGGTATGATCCGCCGTGTCCTGCTCAGCGTCGCAGTGGCAGCAACGCGCCGTCGGCTCCTTCCCTATCCGGCACAGGTATCTTCCGAAGCTGCCATGCCCGGAAAATACCTGTGCCATCCGGTAGGTGAGGCTGCCATGGCCTCTGTCCAGCCACTCCTTCAGGAGTGGCCGAACCGCCCCGACAGTCCGGTGCCCCGCGGTTGGCAGAGCCAGCCGCTCCTGCCACGCGAGCAACACGGACTGCCGGGCCTGGCGCCTCAAATCGCCCCAAGCAGGTTCCTGCCCGCCCGGGACCGCCCCCACCCCCGCGCGACGGTCGACGCAGTGCCGGTACATCACCGCGTGCGACCGCGCGAGCAGGTCCATGGGCGGCATCCCCGCTAGAACCGTCGCCGCCTCATGTGACATGGTCCGATACCCGCGGACGACCCTGAGCGCCATGCGCCTCTGCACCCGACGCAGCATAGTCATGCTGCGCCGGGAGGCAGCCAGGTCGTCCGCCCAGACGGGGGCCCCGTATAGGGCCACCGACTGGACCATTGCCACATAGAGGCGACGAACTCGGCCCGCCGGGCCCCCCAGGTTGGGCAGGATCCGGCCCAGAGCCGCAACCATCCTTTCCAACCGGGGGTCCAGGCAGCGGAAATGCTTCTCGAAACGCCAGTGGCCATCGAGGATCAGCCCTAGATACCTGATCTGGGGCTTCACCTCGATGTCAGCCCCACCCACCCGATTCAGAGGGGGTGGCGGATCCTGCCGAGGTGAATGAAACGCAATCACCTCGGTCTTATGGACCGCCACCGTCATCCCCATCCCCCTGATCCGGTCGACGACGCGTTGCGACCCCTCCTCCGCGCGACGCATGGCCCTCCGCCAGTGCGCCCCGACGGCCAGCACCAGTGTGTCATCCGCATAACACACCGTGCTGACGCCGTCGGGGAGGCCGGCCCGCAACACCGAGTCGTACGCGATGTTCCACAGGAGTGGCCCGAGGACCGACCCCTGCGGAACACCGCAGTACACCTCCCTCCGCATATCACCATCCCGGCCCGGATACTCGATCCACCTGCCGCGGAGATAATCCCCGACGACCGCCCTGAGACAAGGGGGGACTCGATGATATTCGAGTCCCCTCCTTACCTCTTCCCAGGGGAGGGTGTTAAAGGCATTGGCAATATCCAAGGATATTGCCAATGCCACCCCTCCCCGGGAGACGGCCGCCTCCGAGAGGGCCCTCACACGACCTATCGCGTCGATAGTCGATCGGCCCCCCCGGAAACCGAACTGGCAGTCGGCCAGACCGGGATCACCCCGCGACAGGTGCTCGACGAGGCGGGCAGCAATCACACGCTCGAAGAGCTTGCCCACCTCGTCGAGGAGACAAATGGGCCGGTATGCGGAGGGAGACTCCGCGGGCCGACCCTCCTTCCGGAGGAGGACCATCCTCGCCACCTTCCAACTGGGGGGGAATCGCCCCTCCCTCAGGCAGCGGTCGAACAACCGCCTGAGGTCGGCCCCAAGGACGCCCTGGGTCAAGACCCAAACCCGGCCGGGCACACCATCCGGACCCGGGGCCGTGTTACGAACCCCGAGCCGTCTGATGGCCGCTGCCAGCTCCTCCTGCGTGACCCCCAGCTCGGCCGTCCACTCCACTGGGACAGCCGCCGCCGCCGGAGGACGCGGTCCCCTCTCCCCAATTGGGAAGAGTGTATTGACCACGTCCTCCAGCAGCCGGGGGTCAAGACCCTCGGTGACGGGGGGCGCCCACGGGCGGAGCTTATTCAGCACCACCTTATATGGGCGCCCCCATGGATCGACATCAAGGGTCTGGAGGAGCTCCTTCCATGCCTGGGTCTTGGCCCGTTTGATGGCGACCTGCAGAGCAACCCGCGCCACGCGGTATGCTTCATACAGGTCATCAGCTGCCCTCGCTCGCGCCACGCCGTCGCCTGTACGTTGACGACGGCGCGCGCGGGTGTACTGGCGTCGGGCGCGGACAGTCGCGACTCGCAACTCCGCGATCGCGTCCGACCACCAGTACACCGCCCGGCAAAGAGAAGCCCGCCCGACCCGAGGCATCGCCGCGTCGCAAATACCCGCGACCAATTCCCCGAGCCGGGCGACCTCCTCCTCTATGCTCGGCAACTCGGCCGCTCCCTGCGGCCAAGTTGCAGCGAGGGCAGCTGCCATCAGGGCGTCCTTGTCCAGGCGCCGAAGCGCCCAGCGGCGTGGTGGGGTGCCACGCAGGCGGCCGTGTCGGGATGCACTCGCGGCGGCAGAGACCTCCATCCGGATGTACCGGTGATCGGAGAGTGTCTCTGCCCCCGCGACCACGTGCCAACCCGACACCATGCGCACGGCGTTGGGGGTCGCGAATCCGACATCCACGATGGACCCCCCATATCGCCGCACGCATGTGTGCTCCGACCCCCGGTTCAATACCCGGAGGTCGAGCCCCGCCGCCCAATCGCCCAGGATCCCGCCGCGAACGGAGGTCCTGGGGGATCCCCAAGCCACCGACTTGGCATTAAAATCCCCCAGGACCAACACCGGCCGGGCCGCGTAGAGCTGCACGCATGCCGCGACCTCGGCCAAGTACAGCTCGAACGCAGCGTGACCGCTACGGGGCGAAATGTAGCACCCCACCACAGCGACTCCCCCCCAGTCCACGGCGACGAATCCCCGACCGCGCTCCAACAAGGAGAACGGTGGGGACCCGTCGCCCCCTCCCCATACCGTCGCCACCATGCCGTCCGCGTTGCCCACCCAATGAGGGTGATCAGGGACGCGGTACGGCTCGGCGGCGACCGCCAGGCCAACCCCCCACTCCGCGAGGACTTGGGACATCAAGTCCTGTGCCGCGCGGCAGTGGTTGAGGTTGGCCTGGAGGAGGAGGCGGGGCGGCATTAATTAATGGCCGCGCCAGCCTCCTCCCGGCCGTCCGTCCCCGTAGCACCGTCCACCTCCATGGAGGACGATGCCACCGCCCTCGGCACCGGAGCCGGTGCAGCCCCCCCTCTTCCTCTCCTTCCGGGAGGGGGGGGGGGAGCACTTCTTGCTCCCCACCCTGTGATCGGCTGGCCTCCCCATGTCCGCACACAGCGGGCAGTGGGGGGCCGCCGAGCACTGGCTCGCACGGTGCTCTTTGGCACCGCAGCGGTAACACTGACCGCTGCGGTCCACCGGCGAGGTGCACCACTGCCTCACGTGCCCCAATTCGAGGCACCGGTGACACTGGAGCGGGCGCGGCGCGAGGATTTCCACTCGCGCCGAAACCCACCCCACCAACACCCTCCAGGATTCCGCCACCTTACGGGCGGCGGAGAGGGGGCACCGGGCCCACACCGACCCGAGGCCGGGGGGCGACCTGCGGATCTCTCCGATCCGCAGGTCCTCCACAGGACAGTCCCCCGCCCTCGCAAGGGCACGGGACACATCCTGTGCGCTGACCGAGTCGTCCAGCCCACAAACGCGCATCTCCGTGCGCTTCGTGGGCCGAGCGACCCGGACACCTCGCTCGCCCAACTGCTCCCGGAGCCTCTGGGCGAGACGATCCGCCTTCGCGCCGCCTTCTGCACCGGGGATCTCCAGCAAGAGACCCCCGGTCACGGCCCTCTTTGCCCTCACGGAGGCGATGCCCAGCTCTTCCAGGGAGATATTCTCCCTGGCGAGCCGCATCGCCTCCGCGAGGGTCAGGTCGCCCCCCTGCGCAACGGTCAGCGTCACCGCTGCCGTTTTTGGGGGACGACCTGGTCGTGCCTTCCCGACCTTCGCGGCCTTTACCTTGGCCGCCGGCGGCGGAGGCGGAGGCTGCAGTTGCGAGGCCTTCCTCGCCGCCCGCTTCGCCTTCCGCCCCACCACCTCACTCCACGCCACCCCCCCTTGGGAGGGTGCTGTGGAGGACGCGACCACCGCGACCACGGGTACAACACCCCCCTTGGGGGTCGCGAGCCGGGGCCCTGGTGCCGCAACGCTGGGCGGAGCCTTCACTCCGCCCTTCTTTGCCTTCCCCGACTGTACCGGAACAGGTCGGGGAGGCACCGCCTTCCTGCTGACCGCTCTTCCGGCGAGGAGCACCTCCCGGAAGGCGGCCAGCTTGCCATCAATCATGTCCCCAATCCTCCTCAGAAGCTCGTCTTCTGAGGAGGACGGGGACTTCTTCACGGGCGGAGTGCGGGTGGAGGGGCCCGCGGTGCCCCGCACCACTGCCGCCGCACTCCGGTTATTTACCTCCGCCGAGGGACGCGGCGGTGGAGGAGGAGGGAGGATGGCAGGGAGGGCCGCGCTGTTCCACAGCGCCTCTGCCCTCCTCCTCCCCTGTCGCTCCTCCTCCAACAGGAGCTGCAGACGGGCGTTCCGCCCTCTGAGCTCCCGCGCCGCCTCCCTCATTTCCTCCGCCGCGGCCTTCAGGGCCTCCGCGCCACCGCTTTTCTGACCCTTAAAGGCGCAGGCAGCGGCGACTTTCTCCACCCGCCTCAGGGACGAGGAGATCCTCTCCGATATCTCCTCGGTCACCTCGTCCCTGAGGCAACTCAGCCTCACCGACGGGATCATCGCCCCGCCCACCTCGACGACGGCCTGCCCCGCCCTCTTCCTCTTAGAGCCTATGAGGCTCCTGGTGGAGGAGAAGGACGAGACTGACGCAGTCTCGTCGTCCTCCTCCACCTTCCACGAAGCCGGGCCAGGCGCTGGAGGCGGCGCGAGCGCCGTCACTCCAGTCCCAACACCGCCTTCGTCCTCCCCCTCTGACTTACCCCGTCCCATCCCCGTTTTAATATTGAACTCCATAATATTCCCACGAGCAGGTCGGAAGAAAAGGTCCGCCCGGGCAGAGCCGCCTTACCCGGGTAAGCCTATATACTCCGGGGGTTCGGCAGGTTCCCCGGAGGTGGTCGCTTGGGATTGGGCCTTCTCCCCCAACCATGCATCCCATCGCCGCGCACCATAGCTTAGGATTGGAGGGCGATTTTATAGAGTCGCCATACTCGTGGCCCAGGCGGTTAAGCCAAGACCCCCGTTCCTCCTGCCGTCACGTACCATTCACAAAACCAATAGGGAATTGTGAATGGGTCGTTGTGACGACCAACAGGAGGCTTACGGTGTGTGTATGACTCGGGTACCCCGGGTTCGTTAAGCCCGTACTGCAGCTGAAAGGCTGGCAGCCCCTGAGGGGATCAGGCTCATACTTTCGCGTTTTTCACATACTTGTTGAACAGATCATGGGTTTTTTCTGGTTTGGATCACGTAGTAGTGTGGTACCACACTGAAACAGTCCATTAAACCTGGTTTGGATCAATATTTTAGAGGATAACGCATGTTAGGTCTAGGTTAGGTCTGGGATTTTCACTCATCAGACTCATACATTCGCATTCTTCACATACTTGTTGAACGGATCCTGGGCTTTTTCTGGATTGCATCACGTAGTAATGAAGTACAACACTGAAACAGTCAATTAAACCTGGTTTCCACCAATATCTTAGAGGACAACGCAAGTTAGGTCTGGGATATGTCTGGGATTTGCCCTCATCAGGCTCATACTTTCGCGTTTTTCACATACTTGTTAAACAGATCCTGGGTTTTTTCAGGTTTGGATCACGTTGTAGTGTGGTACCACACTGAAACAGTCCATTAAACCTGGTTTGGATCAATATTTTAGAGGATAACGCATGTTAGGTCTAGGTTAGGTCTGGGAATTTCACTCATCAGACTCATACATTCGCATTCTTCACATACTTGTTGAACGGATCCTGGGCTTTTTCTGGATTGCATCACGTAGTAATGAAGTACAACACTGAAACAGTCAATTAAACCTGGTTTCCACCAATATCTTAGAGGACAACGCAAGTTAGGTCTAGGATAGGTCTAGGATTTGCCCTCATCAGGCTCTTACTTTCGCATATTTCTCATACTTCATGGCTAGACCCTGGGCTATTTCTGGATTGGATCACGTAGTAAAGTGGTACCACACTGAAACATTCAATGAAACCTTGTCTGGATAAATATTTTAGAGGATAACGCATCGTAGGTCTGGGTTAGGTCTAAGATTTGCCCTCATCAGGCTCACAGTTTCGCGTTTTTCACATACTTGTTGAACAGATCCTGGGTTTTTTCTGGTCGGATCACGTAGTAATGTCGTACCACATTGAAACAGTCAATTAAACCTGGTTTCGATCAATATTTTAGAGAATAATTCATGTTAGGTCTAGGTTAGGTCTGGGATTTGCTCTCATCAGGCTCATTCTTTCGCATATTTCTCATACTTGATGGCTAGATCCTGGGCTTTTTCTGGATTGCATCACGTAGTAATGAAGTACAACACTGAAACAGTCAACTAAACCTGGTTTCCACCAATATCTTAGAGGACAACGCAAGTTAGGTCCGGGATATGACTGGGATTTGCCCTCATCAGGCTCATACTTTCGCGTTTTTCACATACTTGTTAAACAGATCCTGGGTTTTTTCAGGTTTGGATCACGTTGTAGTGTGGTACCACACTGAAACAGTCAATGAAACCTGGTTTCGATCACTATTTTAGAGGATAACGAAAGTTAGGTCTGGGATAGGTCTGGGATTAGCCCTCATCAGACTCATACTTTCGCAGTTTTAACATGCATGTTGACCTGATCGAGGGTTTTTTCTGCTTTGGATCACGTAGTAAAGTGGTACCACACTAAAACAGTCAATTAAACCTGGTTTCGATCAATATTTTAGAGGATAACGCATGTTAGGTCTGGGATAGGTCTGGGATTTGCCCTCATCAGACTCATACTTTCGCATACTTCACGTACTTGTTGAACAGATCCTGGGTTTTTTACTGGTTTGGATCACGTAGTAATGTGGTACCACACTGAAACAGTCGATTAAGCCTGGTTTCGATTAATATTTTTGAGGATAACGCATGTTAGGTCTGGGATAGGTCTGGGATTTGCCCTCATCAGGCTCATACTTTCGCAGTTTTAACATGCATGTTGACCTGATCGAGGGTTTTTTCTGCTTTGGATCACGTAGTAAAGTGGTACCACACTAAAACAGTCAATTAAACCTGGTTTCGATCAATATCTTAGAGGACAACGCAAGTTATGTCTAGTTTTGGTCTGGGATTTGCTCTCATCAGACTAATACTTTCACATACTTCTCATACTTGTTGAACAGATCCTGGGTTTTTTTCTGGTTTGGATCACGTAGTAATGCGGTACCACGCTGAAACAGTCAATTAAACCTGGTTTCGATCAATATTTTGAGGATAACGCAAGTTAGGTCTGGGTTAGGTCTGGATTCGCCCTCATCAGGCTCATACTTTCGCGTTTTTCACGTACTTGTTGTACTGATCCTGGGTTTTTTCAGGTTTGGATCACGTTGTAGTGTGGTACCACACTGAAACAGTCCATTAAACCTGGTTTGGATCAATATTTTAAAGGATAACGCATGTTAGGTCTAGGTTAGCCGTGGGATTTTCACTCATCAGACTCATACTTTCGCATTCTTCACATACTTGTTGATCTGATAGAGGGTTTTTTCTGCTTTGGATCACGTAGTAAAGTGGTACCACACTAAAACAGTCAATGAAACCTGGTTTCGATCAATATTTTAGAGGTTAACGAAAGTTATGTCAAGTTTAGGTCTGGGATTTGCCCTAATCAGACTCATACTTTCGCATACTTCACATACTTGTTTAACAGATCCTGGGTTTTTTCTGGTTTGGGTCACGTAGTAATGTGGTACCACACTGAAACAGTCGATTAAACCAGGTTTCGATCAATATTTTAGAGGACAACGCATGTTAGGTCTAGGTTAGGTCTGGGATTTTCACTCATCAGACTCATACTTTCGCATTCTTCACATACTTGTTGAACGGATCCTGGGTTTTTTCTGGTTTGGAACCCGTAGTAATGTGGGACCACACTGAAACAATAAATTAAACCAGGTCTTGATAAATATTTTAGAGGATAACGCATGTAAGGTCTGGGTTAGGTCTAGGATTTCCCCTCATCAGGCACATACTTTCGCATATTTCTCATACTTCATGGCTAGATCCTGGGCTGTTTCTGGATTGTATCACGTAGTAATGTGGTACCACGCAGAAACAGTCAATTAAACCTGGTTTGGATCAATATTTTAGAGGATAACGCATGTTAGGTCTAGGTTATGTCTGGGATTTTCACTCATCAGACTCATACATTCGCATTCTTCACATACTTGTTGAACGGATCCTGGGTTTTTCCTGGGTTGGATCACATAGTAATGTGGGACCACACTGAAACAGTCAATAAAACCTGGTTTCGATCAATATATTAGAGAATAATTCATGTTAGGTCTAGGTTAGGTCTGGGATTTGCTCTCATCAGGCTCATACTTTCGCATTCTTCACATACTTGTTGAACGGATCCTGGGTTTTTTCTGGTTTGGAACCCGTAGTAATGTGGGACCACACTGAAACAATAAATTAAACCTGGTGTTGATAAATATTTTAGAGGATATCGCATGTTAGGACTGGGTTAGGTCTAGGATTTCCCCTCATCAGGCTCATACTTTCGCATATTTCTCATACTTCATGGCTAGATCCTGGGCTGTTTCTGGATTGTATCACGTAGTAATGTGGTACCACGCTGAAACAGTCAATTAAACCTTGTTTCGATCAATATTTTAGAGGATAACGCAAGTTGGGTCTAGGATAGGTCTAGGATTTGCCCTCATCAGGCTCTTACTTTCGCATATTCCTCATACTTCATGGCTAGATCCTGGGCTATTTCTGGATTGGATCACGTAGTAAAGTGGTACCACACTGAAACATTCAATGAAACCTTGTCTGGATAAATATTTTAGAGGATAACGCATCGTAGGTCTGGGTTAGGTCTAAGATTTGCCCTCATCAGGCTCACAGTTTCGCGTTTTTCACATACTTGTTGAACAGATCCTGGGTTTTTTCTGGTTTGGATCACGTAGTAATGTGGTACCACATTGTAACAGTCAATTAAACCTGGTTTCGATCAATATTTTAGAGAATAATTCATGTTAGGTCTAGGTTAGGTCTGGGAATTGCTCTCATCAGGCTCATTCATTCGCATATTTCTCATACTTGATGGCTAGATCCTGGGCTTTCTGGATTGCATCACGTAGTAATGTAGTACCGCACTGAAACAGTCAATGAAACCTGGTTTCCATCACTATTTTAGAGGACAACGCAAGTTATGTCTAGTTTAGGTCTGGGATTTGCCCTCATCAGACTCATACTTTCGCATACTTCACATACTTGTTGAACAGATCCTGGGTTTTTTTCTGGTTTGGATCACGTTGTAGTGTGGTACCACACTGAAACAGTCAATGAAACCTGGTTTCGATCACTATTTTAGAGGATAACGCAAGTTAGGTCTGGGATAGGTCTGGGATTAGCCCTCATCAGACTCATACTTTCGCAGTTTTAACATGCATGTTGACCTGATCGAGGGTTTTTTCTGCTTTGGATCACGTAGTAAAGTGGTACCACACTAAAACAGTCAATCAAACCTGGTTTCGATCAATATCTTAGAGGACAACGCAAGTTAGGTCCGGGATATGTCTGGGATTTGCCCTCATCAGGCTCATACTTTCGCGTTTTTCACATACTTGTTAAACAGATCCTGGGATTTCAGGTTTGGATCACGTTGTAGTGTGGTACCACACTGAAACAGTCCATTAAACCTGGTTTGGATCAATATTCTAGAGGATAACGCATGTTAGGTCTAGGTTAGCCCTGGGATTTTCACTCATCAGACTCATACTTTCGCATTCTTCACATACTTGCTGACCTGATCGAGGGTTTTTTCTGCTTTGGATCACGTAGTAAAGTGGTACCACAACTAAAACAGTCAATTAAACCTGGTTTCGATCACTATTTTAGAGGATAACGCAAGTTAGGTCTGGGATAGGTCTGGGATTAGCCCTCATCAGACTCATACTTTCGCACACTTCACATACTCGTTGACAAGATCCTGGTTTTTTCCTGGTTTGGATCACGTAGTAATGTGGTACCACACTGAAACAGTCGATTAAGCCTGGTTTCGATTAATATTTTTGAGGATAACGCATGTTAGGTCTGGGATAGGTCTGGGATTTGCCCTCATCAGGCTCATACTTTCGCAGTTTTAACATGCATGTTGACCTGATCGAGGGTTTTTTCTGCTTTGGATCACGTAGTAAAGTGGTACCACACTAAAACAGTCAATTAAACCTGGTTTCGATCAATATTTTAGAGGATAACGAAAGTTATGTCTAGTTTAGGTCTGGGATTTGCCCTCATCAGACTCATACTTTCGCATACTTCACATACTTGTTGAACAGATCCTGGGTTTTTTTCTGGTTTGGATCACGTAGTAATGCGGTACCACGCTGAAACAGCCAATTAAACCTGGTTTCGATCAATATTTTGAGGATAACGCAAGTTAGGTCTGGGTTAGGTCTGGATTCGCCCTCATCAGGCTCATACTTTCGCGTTTTTCACGTACTTGTTTTACTGATCCTGGGTTTTTTCATGTTTGGATCACGTTGTAGTGTGGTACCACACTGAAACAGTCCATTAAACCTGGTTTGGATCAATATTTTAGAGGATAACGCATGTTAGGTCTAGGTTAGCCCTGGGATTTTCACTCATCAGACTCATACTTTCGCATTCTTCACATACTTGTTGATCTGATCGAGGGTTTTTTCTGCTTTGGATCACGTAGTAAAGTGGTACCACACTAAAACAGTCAATGAAACCTGGTTTCGATCAATATTTTAGAGGTTAACGAAAGTTATGTCAAGTTTAGGTCTGGGATTTGCCCTAATCAGACTCATACTTTCGCATACTTCACATACTTGTTTAACAGATCCTGGGTTTTTTCTGGTTTGGGTCACGTAGTAATGTGGGACCACACTGAAACAGTCGATTAAACCAGGTTTCGATCAATATTTTTGAGGATAACGCATGTTAGGACTAGGTTAGGCCTGGGATTTTCACTCATCAGACACATACTTTCGCATTCTTCACATACTTGTTGGACGGATCCTGGGTTTTTTCTGGATTGCATCACGTAGTAATGTGGGACCACACTGAAACAATCAACTAAACCTGGTCTTGATAAATATTTTAGAGGACAACGCATGTTAGGTCTAGGTTAGGCCTGGGATTTGCCCTCATCAGGGTCATACTTTCGCAGTTTTAACATGCATGTTGACCTGATCGAGGGTTTTTTCTGCTTTGGATCACGTAGTAAAGTGGTACCACAACTAAAACAGTCAATTAAACCTGGTTTCGATCACTATTTTAGAGGATAACGCAAGTTAGGTCTGGGATAGGTCTGGGATTAGCCCTCATCAGACTCATACTTTCGCACACTTCACATACTCGTTGACAAGATCCTGGGTTTTTTTCTGGTTTGGATCACGTAGTAATGTGGTACCACACTGAAACAGTCGATTAAGCCTGGTTTCGATTAATATTTTTGAGGATAACGCATGTTAGGTCTGGGATAGGTCTGGGATTTGCCCTCATCAGGCTCATACTTTCGCAGTTTTAACATGCATGTTGACCTGATCGAGGGTTTTTTCTGCTTTGGATCAGGTAGTAAAGTGGTACCACACTAAAACAGTCAATTAAACCTGGTTTCGGTCAATATTTTAGAGGATAACGAAAGTTTGGTCTGGGATAGGTATGGGATTTGCCCTCATCAGGCTCATACTTACACGTTTTTCACATACTTGTTGAACAGATTCTGGTTTTTTTCTGGTTTGGGTCACGTAGTAATGTGGTACCACACTGAAACAGTCAATTAAACCAGGTTTCGATCAATAATTTTGAGGATAACGCATGTTAGGTCTAGGTTAGGCCTGGGATTTTCACTCATCAGACTCATACTTTCGCATTCTTCACATACTTGTTGAACAGATCCTGGGTTTTTTCTGGTTTGGATCACGTAGTAATGTGGGGCCACACTGAAACAATCAATTAAACCTGGTCATGATAAATATTTTAGAGGATAACGCATGTTAGGTCTGGGTTAGGTCTAGGATTTGCCCTCGTCAGGCTCATACTTTCGCATTCTTCCCATACTTGTTAAACGGATCCTGGGTTTATTCTGGTTTGGATCACGTAGTAATGTGGGACCACACTGAAACAATCAATTAAACCTAGTCATGATAAATATTTTAGAGTATAACGCATGTTAGATCTGGGTTAGGTCTAGGATTTGCCCCCGTCAGGCTCATACTTTCGCATATTTCTCATACTTCATGGCTAGATCCTGGGCTATTTCTGGATTGGATTACGTAGTAATGTGGGACCACACTGAAACAGTCAATTAAACCTGATTTCGACCAATATTTTAGAGAGTAATTCATGTTAGGTCTAGGTTAGGTCTGGGATTTGCTCTCATCAGGCTCATTCTTTCGCATATCTCTCATACGTGATGGCTAGATCCTGGGCTTTTTCTGAATTGCATCGCGTAGTAATGAAGTACAACACTGGAACAGTTAATTAAACCTGGTTTCCATCAATATCTTAGAGTACAACGCAAGTTAGGTCTGGGATAGGTCTGGGATTTGCCCTCATCAGGGTCATACTTTCGCAGTTCTAACATACATGTTGACCTGATCGAGTGTTTTTTCTGCTTTGGATCACGTAGTAAAGTTGTACCACACTGAAACAGTCCATTAAACCTGGTTTGGATCAATATTTTAGAGGATAACGCATGTTAGGTCTAGGTTAGGTCTGGGATTTTCACTCATCAGACTCATACTTTCGGATTCTTCACATACTTGTTGAACAGATCCTGGGTTTTTTCCGGTTTGGGTCACGTAGTAGTGTGGTACCACACTGAAACAGTCGATTAAACCTGGTTTCGATCAATATTTTTGTGGATAACGCATGTTAGGTCTAGGTTAGGCCGGGGATTTTCACTCATCAGACTCATACTTTCGCATTCATCACATACTTGTTGGACGGATCCTGGGTTTTTTCTGGTTTGGATCACGTAGTAATGTGGGTCCACACTGAAACAGTCAATTAAACCTGGTTTCGATCAATATTTTAGAGAATAATTCATGTTAGGTCAACGTTAGGTCTGGGATTTGCTCTCATCAGGCTCATTCTTTCGCATATTTCTCGTACTTGATGGCTAGATCCTGGGCTTTTTCTGGATTGCATCACGTAGTAATGTGGGACCACACTGAAACAATCAACTAAACCTGGTCTTGATAAATATTTTAGAGGACAACGCATGTTAGGTCTAGGTTAGGCCTGGGATTTGCCCTCATCAGGGTCATACTTTCGCAGTTTTAACATGCATGTTGACCTGATCGAGGGTTTTTTCTGGTTTGGATCACGTAGTAATGTGGTACCACACTGAAACAGTCGATTAAGCCTGGTTTCGATTAATATTTTTGAGGATAATGCATGTTAGGTCTGGGATAGGTCTGGGATTTGCCCTCATCAGACTCATACTTTCGCACACTTCACATACTTGTTGAACAGATCCTGGGTTTTTTCTGCTTTGGATCACGTAGTAAAGTGGTACCACAACTAAAACAGTCGATTAAACCAGGTTTCGATCAATATTTTAGAGGATAACGCTTGTTAGGTCTAGGTTAGCCCTGGGATTTTCACTCATCAGACTCATACTTTCGCATTCTTCACATACTTGTTGAACAGATCCTGGGTTTTTTCTGGTTTGGATCACGTAGTAGTGTGGTACCACACTGAAACAGTCCATTAAACCTGGTTTGGATCAATATTTTAGAGGATAACGCATGTTAGGTCTAGGTTAGGTCTGGGATTTTCACTCATCAGACTCATACATTCGCATTCTTCACATACTTGTTGAACGGATCCTGGGTTTTTTCTGGGTTGGATCACATAGTAATGTGGGACCACACTGAAACAGTCAATAAAACCTGGTTTCGATCAATATATTAGAGAATAATTCATGTTAGGTCTGGGATAGGTCTGGGATTTGCCCTCATCAGGCTCATACTTTCGCGTTTTTCACATACTTTTTGAACAGATCCTGGGTTTTTTCTGGTTTGGATCACGTAGTAGTGTGGTACCACACTGAAACAGTCCATTAAACCTGGTTTGGATCAATATTTTAGAGGATAACGCAAGTTAGGTCTGGGATAGGTCTGGGATTTGCCCTCATCAGGCTCATACTTTCGCGTTTTTCACATACTTGTTGAACAGATCCTGGGGTTTTCCTGGTTTGGGTCACGTAGTAATGTGGTACCACACTGAAACAGTCGATTAAACCAGGTTTCGATCAATATTTATGAGGATAACGCATGTTAGGTCTAGGTTAGGCCTGGGATTTTCACTCATCAGACACATGCTTTCGTATTCTTCACATACTTGCTTAACGGATCCTGGGCTTTTCCTGGATTGCATCACGTAGTAATGAAGTACAACACTGAAACAGTCAATTAAATCTGGTTTCCATCAATATTTTAGAGGACAACGCATGTTAGGCCTAGGTTAGGCCAGGGATTTGCCCTCATCAGGGTCATACATTCGCAGTTTTAACATACATGTTGGCCTGATCGAGGGTTTTTTCTGCATTGGATCACGTAGTAAAGTGGTACCACACTGAAACAGTCGATTAAACCAGGTTTCGATCAATATTTATGAGCATAACGCATGTTAGGTCTAGGTTAGCCCTGGGATTTTCACTCATCAGACTCATACTTTCGCATTCTTCACATACTTGTTGAACTGATCCTGGGTTTTTTCTGGTTTGGATCACGTAGTAATATGGTGCCACACTGAAACAGTCGATTAAACCTGGTTTCGATCAATATTTTAGAGGATAACGCATGTTAGGTCTAGGTTAGCCCTGGGATTTTCACTCTTCAGACTCATACTTTCGCATTCTTCACATACTTGTTGTACAGATCCTGGGTTTTTTCTGGTTTGGATCACGTAGTAGTGTGGTACCACACTGAAACAGTCCATTAAACCTGGTTTGGATCAATATTTTAGAGGACAACGCATGTTAGGTCTAGGTTAGGTCTGGGATTTTCACTCATCAGACTCATACTTTCGCAATCTTCACATACTTGTTGAACGGCTCCTGGGTTTTTTCTGGTTTGGAACCCGTAGTAATGTGGGACCACACTGAAACAATAAATTAAACCTGGTCTTGATAAATATTTTAGAGGATAACGCATGTAAGGTCTGGGTTAGGTCTAGGATTTCCCCTCATCAGGCTCATACTTTCGCATATTTCTCATACTTCATGGCTAGATCCTGGGCTGTTTCTGGATTGTATCACGTAGTAATGTGGTACCACGCAGAAACAGTCAATTAAACCTGGTTTGCATCAATATTTTAGAGGATAACGCATGTTAGGTCTAGGTTAGGTCTGGGATTTTCACTCATCAGACTCATACATTCGCATTCTTCACATACTTGTTGAACGGATCCTGGGTTTTTTCTGGGTTGGATCACATAGTAATGTGGGACCACACTGAAACAGTCAATAAAACCTGGTTTCGATCAATATTTTAGAGAATAATTCATGTTAGGTCTAGGTTAGGTCTGGGATTTGCTCTCATCAGGCTCATACTTTCGCATTCTTCACATACTTGTTGAACGGATCCTGGGTTTTTTCTGGTTTGGAACCCGTAGTAATGTGGGACCACACTGAAACAATAAATTAAACCTGGTCTTGATAAATATTTTAGAGGATAACGCATGTTAGGTCTGGGTTAGGTCTAGGATTTCCCCTCATCAGGCTCATACTTTCGCATATTTCTCATACTTCATGGCTAGATCCTGGGCTGTTTCTGGATTGTATCACGTAGTAATGTGGTACCACGCTGAAACAGTCAATTAAACCTTGTTTCGATCAATATTTTAGAGGATAACGCAAGTTAGGTCTAGGATAGGTCTAGGATTTGCCCTCATCAGGCTCTTACTTTCGCATATTCCTCATACTTCATGGCTATATCCTGGGCTATTTCTGGATTGGTTCACGTAGTAAAGTGGTACCACACTGAAACATTCAATGAAACCTTGTCTGGATAAATATTTTAGAGGACAACGCATGTTAGGTCTAGGTTAGGCCTGGGATTTGCCCTCATCAGGGTCATACTTTCGCAGTTTTAACATGCATGTTGACCTGATCGAGGGTTTTTTCTGGTTTGGATCACGTAGTAATGTGGTACCACACTGAAACAGTCGATTAAGCCTGGTTTCGATTAATATTTTTGAGGATAATGCATGTTAGGTCTGGGATAGGTCTGGGATTTGCCCTCATCAGACTCATACTTTCACACACTTCACATACTTGTTGAACAGATCCTGGGTTTTTTCTGCTTTGGATCACGTAGTAAAGTGGTACCACAACTAAAACAGTCGATTAAACCAGGTTTCGATCAATATTTTAGAGGATAACGCTTGTTAGGTCTAGGTTAGCCCTGGGATTTTCACTCATCAGACTCATACTTTCGCATTCTTCACATACTTGTTGAACAGATCCTGGGTTTTTTCTGGTTTGGATCACGTAGTAGTGTGGTACCACACTGAAACAGTCCATTAAACCTGGTTTGGATCAATATTTTAGAGGATAACGCATGTTAGGTCTAGGTTAGGTCTGGGATTTTCACTCATCAGACTCATACATTCGCATTCTTCACATACTTGTTGAACGGATCCTGGGTTTTTTCTGGGTTGGATCACATAGTAATGTGGGACCACACTGAAACAGTCAATAAAACCTGGTTTCGATCAATATATTAGAGAATAATTCATGTTAGGTCTGGGATAGGTCTGCGATTTGCCCTCATCAGGCTCATACTTTCGCGTTTTTCACATACTTTTTGAACAGATCCTGGGTTTTTTCTGGTTTGGATCACGTAGTAGTGTGGTACCACACTGAAACAGTCCATTAAACCTGGTTTGGATCAATATTTTAGAGGATAACGCAAGTTAGGTCTGGGATAGGTCTGGGATTTGCCCTCATCAGGCTCATACTTTCGCGTTTTTCACATACTTGTTGAACAGATCCTGGGGTTTTCCTGGTTTGGGTCACGTAGTAATGTGGTACCACACTGAAACAGTCGATTAAACCAGGTTTCGATCAATATTTATGAGGATAACGCATGTTAGGTCTAGGTTAGGCCTGGGATTTTCACTCATCAGACACATGCTTTCGTATTCTTCACATACTTGCTTAACGGATCCTGGGCTTTTCCTGGATTGCATCACGTAGTAATGAAGTACAACACTGAAACAGTCAATTAAATCTGGTTTCCATCAATATTTTAGAGGACAACGCATGTTAGGCCTAGGTTAGGCCAGGGATTTGCCCTCATCAGGGTCATACATTCGCAGTTTTAACATACATGTTGGCCTGATCGAGGGTTTTTTCTGCATTGGATCACGTAGTAAAGTGGTACCACACTGAAACAGTCGATTAAACCAGGTTTCGATCAATATTTATGAGCATAACGCATGTTAGGTCTAGGTTAGCCCTGGGATTTTCACTCATCAGACTCATACTTTCGCATTCTTCACATACTTGTTGAACTGATCCTGGGTTTTTTCTGGTTTGGATCACGTAGTAATATGGTGCCACACTGAAACAGTCGATTAAACCTGGTTTCGATCAATATTTTAGAGGATAACGCATGTTAGGTCTAGGTTAGCCCTGGGATTTTCACTCTTCAGACTCATACTTTCGCATTCTTCACATACTTGTTGTACAGATCCTGGGTTTTTTCTGGTTTGGATCACGTAGTAGTGTGGTACCACACTGAAACAGTCCATTAAACCTGGTTTGGATCAATATTTTAGAGGACAATGCATGTTAGGTCTAGGTTAGGTCTGGGATTTTCACTCATCAGACTCATACTTTCGCAATCTTCACATACTTGTTGAACGGCTCCTGGGTTTTTTCTGGTTTGGAACCCGTAGTAATGTGGGACCACACTGAAACAATAAATTAAACCTGGTCTTGATAAATATTTTAGAGGATAACGCATGTAAGGTCTGGGTTAGGTCTAGGATTTCCCCTCATCAGGCTCATACTTTCGCATATTTCTCATACTTCATGGCTAGATCCTGGGCTGTTTCTGGATTGTATCACGTAGTAATGTGGTACCACGCAGAAACAGTCAATTAAACCTGGTTTGCATCAATATTTTAGAGGATAACGCATGTTAGGTCTAGGTTAGGTCTGGGATTTTCACTCATCAGACTCATACATTCGCATTCTTCACATACTTGTTGAACGGATCCTGGGTTTTTTCTGGGTTGGATCACATAGTAATGTGGGACCACACTGAAACAGTCAATAAAACCTGGTTTCGATCAATATTTTAGAGAATAATTCAGGTTAGGTCTAGGTTAGGTCTGGGATTTGCTCTCATCAGGCTCATACTTTCGCATTCTTCACATACTTGTTGAACGGATCCTGGGTTTTTTCTGGTTTGGAACCCGTAGTAATGTGGGACCACACTGAAACAATAAATTAAACCTGGTCTTGATAAATATTTTAGAGGATAACGCATGTTAGGTCTGGGTTAGGTCTAGGATTTCCCCTCATCAGGCTCATACTTTCGCATATTTCTCATACTTCATGGCTAGATCCTGGGCTGTTTCTGGATTGTATCACGTAGTAATGTGGTACCACGCTGAAACAGTCAATTAAACCTTGTTTCGATCAATATTTTAGAGGATAACGCAAGTTAGGTCTAGGATAGGTCTAGGATTTGCCCTCATCAGGCTCTTACTTTCGCATATTCCTCATACTTCATGGCTATATCCTGGGCTATTTCTGGATTGGATCACGTAGTAAAGTGGTACCACACTGAAACATTCAATGAAACCTTGTCTGGATAAATATTTTAGAGGATAACGCATCGTAGGTCTGGGTTAGGTCTAAGATTTGCCCTCATCAGGCTCACAGTTTTGCGTTTTTCACATACTTGTTGAACAGATTCTGGGTTTTTTCTGGTTTGGATCACGTAGTAATGTGGTACCACATTGTAACAGTCAATTAAACCTGGTTTCGATCAATATTTTAGAGAATAATTCATGTTAGGTCTAGGTTAGGTCTGGGAATTGCTCTCATCAGGCACATTCATTCGCATATTTCTCATACTTGATGGCTAGATCCTGGACTTTCTGGATTGCATCACGTAGTAATGTAGTACCACACTGAAACAGTCAATGAAACCTGGTTTCCATCACTATTTTAGAGGACAACGCAAGTTAGGTCTAGCTAAGGCCTGAGATTTTCACTGATCAGACTCATACTTTCGCATTCTTCACATACTTGTTGAACGGATCCTGGGTTTTTTCTGGTTTGGATCACGTAGTAATGTGGTACCACACTGAAACAGTCAATTAAACCTGGTTTCGATCAATATTTTAGAGAATAATTCATGTTAGGTCTAGGTTAGGTCTGGGATTTGCTCTCATCAGGCTCATTCTTTCGCATATTTCTCATACTTGATGGCTAGATCCTGGGCTTTTTCTGGATTGCATCACGTAGTAATGAAGTACAACACTGAAACAGTCAATTAAACCTGGTTACCATCAATATCTTAGAGGACAACGCAAGTTAGGTCTGGGATATGTCTGGGATTTGCCCTCATCAGGCTCATACTTTCACGTTATTCACATACTTGTTGAACAGATCCTGGGTTTTTTCTGGTTTGGATCACGTAGTAGTGTGGTACCACACTGAAACAGTCCATTAAACCTGGTTTGGATCAATATTTTAGAGGATAACGCATGTTAGGTCTAGGTTAGGTCTGGGATTTTCACTCATCAGACTCATACATTCGCATTCTTCACATACTTGTTGAACGGATCCTGGGTTTTTTCTGGGTTGGATCACATAGTAATGTGGTACCACACTGAAACAGTCGATTAAACCAGGTTTCGATCAATATTTTAGAGGATAACGCATGTTAGGTCTAGGTTAGGCCTGGGATTTTCACTCATCAGACTCATACTTTCGCATTCTTCACATACTTGTTGAACGGAGCCTGGGTTTTTTCTGGTTTGGATCACGTAGTAATGTGGGACCACACTGAAACAGTCAATAAAACCTGGTTTCGATCAATATTTTAGAGAATAATTCATGTTAGGTCTAGGTTAGGTCTGGGATTTGCTCTCATCAGGCTCATACTTTCGCCTTCTTCACATACTTGTTGAACGGATCCTGGGTTTTTTCTGGTTTGGAACCCGTAGTAATGTGGGACCACACTGAAACAATAAATTAAACCTGGTCTCGATAAATATTTTAGAGGATAACGCATGTTAGGTCTGGGTTAGGTCTAGGATTTCCCCTCATCAGGCTCATACTTTCGCATATTTCTCATTCTTCATGGCTAGATCCTGGGCTGTTTCTGGATTGTATCACGTAGTAATGTGGTACCACAACTAAAACAGTCAATTAAACCTGGTTTCGATCACTATTTTAGAGGATAACGCAAGTTAGGTCTGGGATAGGTCTGGGATTAGCCCTCATCAGACTCATACTTTCGCATTCTTCACATACTTGTTGACCTGATCGAGGGTTTTTTCTGCTTTGGATCACGTAGTAAAGTGGTACCACACTAAAACAGTCAATGAAACCTGGTTTCGATCAATATTTTAGAGGTTAACGAAAGTTATGTCAAGTTTAGGTCTGGGATTTGCCCTAATAAGACTCATACTTTCGCATACTTCACATACTTGTTTAACAGATCCTGGGTTTTTCTGGTTTGGGTCACGTAGTAATGTGGTACCACACTGAAACAATCGATTAAACCAGGTTTCGATCAATATTTTTGAGGATAACGCATGTTAGGACTGGGTTAGGCCTGGGATTTTCACTCATCAGACACATACTTTCGCATTCTTCACATACTTGTTGAACGGATCCTGGGTTTTTTCTGGTTTGGATCACGTAGTAATGTGGGTCCACACTGAAACAGTCAATTAAACCTGGTTTCGATCAATATTTTAGAGAATAATCCATGTTAGGTCTAGGTTAGGTCTGGGATTTGCACTAATCAGGCTCATTCTTTCGCATATTTCTCATACTTGATGGCTAGATCCTGGGCTTTTTCTGGATTGCATTACGTAGTAATGAAGTACAACACTGAAACAGTCAATTAAACCTGGTTTCCATCAATACCTTAGAGGACAACGCAAGTTAGGTCTGGGATAAGTCTGGGATATGCCCTCATCAGGCACATACTTTTGCGTTATTCACATACTTGTTGAACAGATCCTGGGTTTTTTCTGGTTTGGATCACGTAGTAAAGTGGTACCACACTGAAACATTCAATGAAACCTTGTCTGGATAAATATTTTAGAGGATAACGCATCGTAGGTCTGGGTTAGGTCTAAGATTTGCCCTCATCAGGGTCACAGTTTCGCGTTTTTCACATACTTGTTGAACAGATCCTGGGTTTTTTCTGGTTTGGATCACGTAGTAATGTGGTACCACATTGTAACAGTCAATTAAACCTGGTTTCGATCAAAATTTTAGAGGATAACGCAAGTTAGGTCTGGGATAGGTCTGGGATTTGACCTCATCAGACTCATACTTTCACACACTTCACATACTCCATGAACAGATCCTGGGTTATTTTCTGGGTTGGATCACATAGTAATGTGGTACCACACTGAAACAGTCGAACAATCCAGGTTTCGATCAATATTTTAGAGGATAACGCATGTTAGGTCTAGGTTAGGCCTGGGATTTTCACTCTTCAGACTCATACTTTCGCATTCTTCAGATACTTGTTGAACGGAGCCTGGGTTCTTTCTGGTTTGGATCACGTAGTAATGTGGGACCACACTGAAACAGTCAATAAAACCTGGTTTCGATCAATATATTAGAGAATAATTCATGTTAGGTCTAGGTTAGGTCTGGGATTTGCTCTCATCAGGCTCATACTTTCGCATTCTTCACATACTTGTTGAACGGATCCTGGGTTTTTTCTGGTTTGGAACCCGTAGTAATGTGGGACCACACTGAAACAATAAATTAAACCTGGTCTTGATAAATATTTTAGAGGATAACGCATGTTAGGTCTGGGTTAGGTCTAGGATTTCCCCTCATCAGGCTCTTACTTTCGCATATTTCTCATACTTCATGGCTAGATCCTGGGCTATTTCTGGATTGGATCACGTAGTAAAGTGGTACCACACTGAAACATTCAATGAAACCTTGTCTGGATAAATATTTTAGAGGATAACGCATCGTAGGTCTGGGTTAGGTCTAAGATTTGCCCTCATCAGGCTCACAGTTTCGCGTTTTTCACATACTTGTTGAACAGATCCAGGGTTTTTTCTGGTTTGGATCACGTAGTAATGTGGTACCACCCTGTAACAGTCAATTAAACCTGGTTTCGATCAATATTTTAGAGAATCATTCATGTTAGGTATAGGTTAGGTCTGGGACTTGCTCTCAACAGGCTCATTCTTTCGCATATTTCTCATACTTGATGGCTAGATCCTGGGCTTTTTCTGGATTGCATCACGCAGTAATGTAGTACCACACTGAAACAGTCAATGAAACCTGGTTTCCATCACTATTTTAGAGGACAACGCAAGTTAGGTCTAGCTAAGGCCTGAGATTTTCACTGATCAGACTCATACTTTCGCATTCTTCACATACTTGTTGAACGGATCCTGGGTTTTTTCTGGTTTGGATCACGTAGTAATGTGGTACCACACTGAAACAGTCAATTAAACCTGGTTTCGATCAATATTTTAGAGAATAATTCATGTTAGGTCTAGGTTAGGTCTGGGATTTGCTCTCATCAGGCTCATTCTTTCGAATATTTCTCATACTTGATGGCTAGATCCTGGGCTTTTTCTGGATTGCATCACGTAGTAATGAAGTACAACACTGAAACAGTCAATTAAACCTGGTTTCCATCAATATCTTAGAGGACAACGCAAGTTAGGTCTGGGATATGTCTGGGATTTGCCCTCATCAGGCTCATACTTTCACGTTTTTCACATACTTGTTGAACAGATCCTGGGATTTTTCTGGTTTGGATCACGTAGTAGTGTGGTACCACACTGAAACAGTCCATTAAACCTGGTTTGGATCAATATTTTAGAGGATAACGCATGTTAGGTCTAGGTTAGGTCTGGGATTTTCACTCATCAGACTCATACATTAGCATTCTTCACATACTTGTTGAACGGATCCTGGGTTTTTTCTGGGTTGGATCACATAGTAATGTGGTACCACACTGAAACAGTCGATTAAACCAGGTTTCGATCAATATTTTAGAGGATAACGCATGTTAGGTCTAGGCTAGGCCTGGGATTTTCACTCATCAGACTCATACTTTCGCATTCTTCACATACTTGTTGAACGGAGCCTGGGTTTTTTCTGGTTTGGATCACGTAGTAATGTGGGACCACACTGAAACAGTCAATAAAACCTGGTTTCGATCAATATTTTAGAGAATAATCCATGTTAGGTCTAGGTTAGGTCTGGGATTTGCTCTCATCAGACTCATACATTCGCATTCTTCACATACTTGTTGAACGGATCCTGGGTTTTTTCTGGTTTGGATCACGTAGTAGTGTGGTACCACACTGAAACAGTCCATTAAACCTGGTTTCCACCAATATCTTAGAGGACAACGCAAGTTAGGTCTGGGATATGTCTGGGATTTGCCCTCATCAGGCTCATACTTTCGCGTTTTTCACATACTTGTTAAACAGATCCTGGGTTTTTTCAGGTTTGGATCACGTTGTAGTGTGGTACCACACTGAAACAGTCCATTAAACCTGGTTTGGATCAATATTTTAGAGGATAACGCATGTTAGGTCTAGGTTAGGTCTGGGATTTTCACTCATCAGACTCATACATTCGCATTCTTCACATACTTGTTGAACGGATCCTGGGTTTTTTCTGGGTTGGATCACATAGTAATGTGGTACCACACTGAAACAGTCGATTAAACCAGGTTTCGATCAATATTTTAGAGGATAACGCATGTTAGGTCTAGGTTAGGCCTGGGATTTTCACTCATCAGACTCATACTTTCGCATTCTTCACATACTTGTTGAACGGAGCCTGGGTTTTTTCTGGTTTGGATCACGTAGTAATGTGGGACCACACTGAAACAGTCAATAAAACCTGGTTTCGATCAATATTTTAGAAAATAATTCATGTTAGGTCTAGGTTAGGCCTGGGATTTGCTCTCATCAGGCTCATACTTTCGCATATTTCTCATACTTCATGGCTAGACCCTGGGCTATTTCTGGATTTGATCACGTAGTAAAGTGGTACCACACTGAAACATTCAATGAAACCTTGTCTGGATAAATATTTTAGAGGATAACGCATCGTAGGTCTGGGTTAGGTCTAAGATTTGCCCTCATCAGGCTCACAGTTTCGCGTTTTTCACATACTTGTTGAACAGATCCTGGGTTTTTTCTGGTCGGATCACGTAGTAATGTCGTACCACATTGAAACAGTCAATTAAACCTGGTTTCGATCAATATTTTAGAGAATAATTCATGTTAGGTCTAGGTTAGGTCTGGGATTTGCTCTCATCAGGCTCATTCTTTCGCATATTTCTCATACTTGATGGCTAGATCCTGGGCTTTTTCAGGATTGCATCACGTAGTAATGAAGTACAACACTGAAACAGTCAATTAAACCTGGTTTCCACCAATATCTTAGAGGACAACGCAAGTTAGGTCCGGGATATGTCTGGGATTTGCCCTCATCAGGCTCATACTTTCGCGTTTTTCACATACTTGTTAAACAGATCCTGGGTTTTTTCAGGTTTGGATCACGTTGTAGTGTGGTACCACACTGAAACAGTCCATTAAACCTGGTTTGGATCAATATTCTAGAGGATAACGCATGTTAGGTCTAGGTTAGCCCTGGGATTTTCACTCATCAGACTCATACTTTCGCATTCTTCACATACTTGCTGACCTGATCGAGGGTTTTTTCTGCTTTGGATCACGTAGTAAAGTGGTACCACAACTAAAACAGTCAATTAAACCTGGTTTCGATCACTATTTTAGAGGATAACGCAAGTTAGGTCTGGGATAGGTCTGGGATTAGCCCTCATCAGACTCATACTTTCGCACACTTCACATACTCGTTGACAAGATCCTGGGTTTTTTTCTGGTTTGGATCACGTAGTAATGTGGTACCACACTGAAACAGTCGATTAAGCCTGGTTTCGATTAATATTTTTGAGGATAACGCATGTTAGGTCTGGGATAGGTCTGGGATTTGCCCTCATCAGGCTCATACTTTCGCAGTTTTAACATGCATGTTGACCTGATCGAGGGTTTTTTCTGCTTTGGATCAGGTAGTAAAGTGGTACCACACTAAAACAGTCCATTAAACCTGGTTTGGATCAATATTTTAGAGGATAACGCATGTTAGGTCTAGGTTAGGTCTGGGATTTTCACTCATCAGACTCATACTTTCGGATTCTTCACATACTTGTTGAACAGATCCTGGGTTTTTTCCGGTTTGGGTCACGTAGTAGTGTGGTACCACACTGAAACAGTCGATTAAACCTGGTTTCGATCAATATTTTTGTGGATAACGCATGTTAGGTCTAGGTTAGGCCGGGGATTTTCACTCATCAGACTCATACTTTCGCATTCTTCACATACTTGTTGGACGGATCCTGGGTTTTTTCTGGTTTGGATCACGTAGTAATGTGGGTCCACACTGAAACAGTCAATTTAACCTGGTTTCGATCAATATTTTAGAGAATAATTCATGTTAGGTCAAGGTTAGGTCTGGGATTTGCTCTCATCAGGCTCATTCTTTCGCATATTTCTCGTACTTGATGGCTAGATCCTGGGCTTTTTCTGGATTGCGTCACGTAGTAATGTGGGACCACACTGAAACAATCAACTAAACCTGGTCTTGATAAATATTTTAGAGGACAACGCATGTTAGGTCTAGGTTAGGCCTGGGATTTGCCCTCATCAGGGTCATACTTTCGCAGTTTTAACATGCATGTTGACCTGATCGAGGGTTTTTTCTGCTTTGGATCACGTAGTAAAGTGGTACCACAACTAAAACAGTCAATTAAACCGGGTTCGGTCACTATTTTAGAGGATAACGCAAGTTAGGTCTGGGATAGGTCTGGGATTAGCCCTCATCAGACTCATACTTTCGCACACTTCACATACTCGTTGACAAGATCCTGGGTTTTTTCCTGGTTTGGATCACGTAGTAATGTGGTACCACACTGAAACAGTCGATTAAGCCTGGTTTCGATTAATATTTTTGAGGATAATGCATGTTAGGTCTGGGATAGGTCTGGGATTTGCCCTCATCAGACTCATACTTTCGCACACTTCACATACTTGTTGAACAGATCCTGGGTTTTTTCTGCTTTGGATCACGTAGTAAAGTGGTACCACAACTAAAACAGTCGATTAAACCAGGTTTCGATCAATATTTTAGAGGATAACGCTTGTTAGGTCTAGGTTAGCCCTGGGATTTTCACTCATCAGACTCATACTTTCGCATTCTTCACATACTTGTTGAACTGATACAGGGTTTTTTCTGGTTTGGATCACATAGTAATGTGGTACCACACTGAAACAGCCAAATAAACCTGGTTTCCATCAATATTTTAGAGGACAACGCATGTTAGGTCTAGGTTAGGCCGAGGATTTTCACTCATCAGACTCATACTTTCGCATTCTCCACATACTTGTTAAACGGATCCTGGGTTTTTACTGGTTTGGATCACGTAGTAATGTGGTACCACACTGAAACAGTCGATTAAACCTGGTTTCGATCAATATTTTTGAGGATAACGCATGTTAGGTCTAGGTTAGGCCGAGGATTTTCACTCATCAAACACATACTTTCGCATTCTCCACATACTTGTTGAACGGATCCTGGGTTTTTACTGGT